>NC_061114.1:11068056-11190234 GCF_002878395.1 Capsicum annuum | reverse complement strand
TATATATATATATATATATATATATATATATATATATATACCTCTTATTTATCTATATAAAATAAAGAGATATAAAATTTAAAATTAAATAATAAAAATAAAAATTATTTATAGGATAAAATGCATAATTAAGTAGATATGATATATAAATATATAATGTTAAATTTAAAATTTCAGATAATACTACTTTGGTCACACTAATTTTGGATATATGAGAATATAATTAATTAATTTAATATTTTTATTTTTATCCTACACTATTCTTTTCAAGCAATAAATACTATGCAATCATATTTATGAAAATGATGTTAATTTGTCAATTCTCATGCATTGAGATAGTTTTCAATGTATTGAGAAAGAGTAATAAAATAAGGATTTTAAATTTAAGATGAAAGGGGCAAAAATGTCCAAAAGAAAACTACTTTATAGTGTGAATAAGATTTATCACTATTATGGCCAAAAGGATTTATCCATAAATAATTATATAATGTATCGATATAAATATTTTTTTGACTATCATGCATTTCAACCTACTAAATAAAAATTAATAAAATAACATAAATTTTTCATTTTTTTTCCCCATAAAATAAATAAACAACAAGATTTTTTTTTATCTAGAATGTTCTCGAAAAAATGTCACTATCCTACTTTACTTGTGTCATTTTATTATTTGTCTATTTTATAACTAATTAAAGGAATAATGAATTATATATACACATACATATGAGGTAGAATATAAAATAAAGTTCGATTCGTCCGATAGATTTACATAAATGATGGAATTAGGTTAAATTTGGTAATTTTAATAAAGTTGAATTATTTTATTTGTAAATAAATTGGTCCAGCGGCCAATTCGTAATTATCCCTACTATTTTTGTATCAAAAAATAAAAAATGAATCATACTTTTTTCGTCTCAATATAATTAACATATTTCTTCCGTCTCAAAATAATTAACATATTTATTAAAACTAGTTGCCTCAAAATAGCATGGGAAAATGAAGTGCATTTAGTGTTTGAACATCCTTTTTTAATTAAAGTTTAATTAGTTAGCATACAATTCTTTAATGAAAGGTGGCATTTAGATGTGTAGTTTTAATATCTCCTAACCTGAATTTTCTGCTGTCCAGGACCAATTTTTATTTTTATTTTTAATTTTCAACCAATTGGGATTTATTTATTACGTTATCTCATTTCATTTTTTATTTCTCTAGTTTAATATTGATTTGAGTTTTTTGTTTTTTCAAAGAATGAAACATGTGAAAATTTTTATTAACAACGAGTATAAATATGATCCTAAAAAATGATATTGAGGATAAAATGGATAATGAGATAACGCAAAAAAATAAAATAGAGAAAATGTCAATTACAAAGTCTGCTCGTTATATTCAAAGTTCAAAATTTGATATATAATTCTATGTGTATTTAGATTCTGAAATCAGTAGATAAGTTTTTTGAGCAAATGACAAGATAAAAAATTTGTGTAGATTCAGATTGTATATATAGACATAAGAATGAAGATATGTCACGATTAACACATAGGGAAACCTCTTAATTTAATTATCCAGAGAAATATCTAGTGGACCTAATCTGTTGCATTTGACCGTCAAGTGTCATTTATTGTGAGTCTTGTACTGATGCGAAACCATGAACTGAGAGAAGTGTATATTTGTTTGTGTTTGTCAGATCCATTTTTCATGAACTATGCACTAATAAATATACAGTGACTTACCAACAGAACTGAGGGTGGTATAGTTATTTGTGTCTTTTTTATGGCTCGACTTGGATCACGTGGGTTAGATTAGAATCCGTTTTATTTTTAAAATAAGGCATTTAACGTTGATTTGGACTTTTCTATTAAAGGAAGGATACATGTGAAAAGTTTTTTAACAACGAGGGTAAAATTGACTCCAAAATATGACATTGAGGATCAATTTAGCTCCAAAATATGACGAAGGATATATTTATCCAATTTTTCAAAATAGAAGGATAAATTTGGCCCAAGAGTATGACAATGAGAGTAAATTTGATTCCAAAGTATGACAAAGACTATATTTAGTCAATTTTTCAAAGTAACTTATAATCAGATTTTAGTAACTAATTATTTACAATTTGACAATTTAAATCAGACCTTTCAAGTGATTAAATTTAAATATTATTTAATAAATGAATACATATTCATAAGACACAAATCATAAATACTGAGCTTATTAGTCTATCTCACAAATAAACAGACACAATCAACATAAGAAGTAGTGGTAGAAAAAGCCAAGTTGTATCATTAACAAAAAATAGAGTTTATGTATTCACAAAAGTCAATCAATAAAATATTATTTGTTACATGAATCAGATCCAACCATTATAATATTTTTCTTCTTTTGGTAGCTAAAACACACATTGACCATGAATGGTTTACATGTTTAGACCTTAATACTTTTAAGAGTAAATTCACTGTTTTTATTCTGAACTATAACTAAAATTATTGAGACATATTTTAATTTAAAGGGGTCTCTATTATCTTCGGACTAATTAAACGACAACCTTAAGTATCTACATGGCACATATGTGTGCCTACGTGGACCTTCAGTATGTTGATTTACTGATGTGCCACGTATGTACTAAGGTTGCCAAAAATACGATTTTAATTAGTTCAAGAGGTAATAGGACCCTCCTCGAGTTTGAATGTGTCTCAACAATTTCGTATATAGTTCAGCGTGAAAACAGAGCATTTACTCAAAAGAAAATTCAATTGAACTTCCATCTCTTCACTTATCTTCCACTAATTGTGATTAGGTGATTGAAATTTCTTTATTTTTAACCAGAAATCTTATTATGAATAGAATTAAGAACTTTTTAGTTGAAGCACACGTAGAAAATAGCGTCACATCGTTGTTGCCTTCTTCTTTTCATTAAAAACATATTTGAACTGTCACTTTTTCGTAAGTTGTACATTGCATTTATCGATCGTTTTCTTTTTTTGCCTGAAAGGATCAATTATTACTTAAATTTTTTAAAAGGCAAAAATTAAGCACCACCACCAAAATGGGGCATTCGTGGGAATGATCCTTTGATAAAATCACACGTTTTGCTCTTCAAATAAGTCGATTTTTAGTTTTTATCATTTGACAAATGAACTTATGTTTAGTAAAACAGAAGTTCTTTAAAAAGTGAAATCATTTTTGGACATAGTTTATAAAATATTATGAGATAAAAATACAAATTTATTCCCTGCAAAACTAATATATTTATTATGACGAGGGACATAAATTTTAGACCTATTTCACGTTTTCTTTTCTTTTTGACCAATTAGAAAGCCCAAAAGACTGATTCCTTTCTATGAATTTCTTTCATTATTCTTTTTAAAATAGTATTTCTTTCTTTTTATTTTCTTTTTTATTAGTGGTCTTTCTTTCATATTGAAAAAAAAAAGTATGTTTAAGGAACTTAAAACACGTTGAAAAAATATTTTATCTAATGCATACAAATAGTTTTCCAAGAAGGGAGAAAAATTATTAGCAATATTTCAATCATATACCAAATTTAATTAGAACAAATCGATGATCATGTATACGTGTATAATAATGTCATGTATGCAGAGGAGGAGCCAGCTCATTTTCAGGGTTCATATTTGATGAAAAATTATATTATTTATATATAATTAAAATTATTTTTTTATATTATTTATATATAATTAGAATTTTTTTTTATGTAGATAGAATAAATGTTGAATCCTCTTTAACTAGTTAGTTTGTTTGCTTCTCTCGATTTTGAACTCCTTTAGTGAAATTCAGGCTCCGCCCACTGACCCAATAACGTCGTGACAAGCCTCCTAGCGCCTAGTGTTATGGAAAAATTAATTGGTAAGCAATGTCAAGTATGACGAAGTCAGGATTTTCGTCAAGAGAGTAACGAGTTGAGGCTTTCGATTCGAAAAAATGTGGTGAGGGTTCATCTCTCTCGACCAGTTTAGGTGAAAGCGAGATGTAATTGATCAACTCGAAGTCTCGAACGAAGTGAGAGGGATGAAAGGGAAGCTGCTTGACCTATAGGGAGAGAGAGGGTGATCAAGGGACCCAGACTTTCGATCTTTTCTCAATGGCAGAAGGTTTCTTTTATGTCAAGAGTGTAGTGGGGAGGCCAAGGAAAATAGATTAGACCGAGAAGTGATGCTTATGCCTCTTATTTCTCCATAGAATTCTCATCATTTTCAGTTTACGAAAAAATTAAATTAAAGAAATTCAACATCTACTCTATTTTCATAAAAAAGAACTTTAAATAATATAATTCTACTAGGTCCTATTCCATCTAAATAAATAGAGTGACTTTACTTGCTACAATTACATCATGTGTTTCTAGTTCACTTAGTCAACGAACTGAGCTACTATATCCTCCCCCACCCCACCCCACCGCACCAACCACCAAGCTCATCTATGTCATTTCCTGTAACTTAAGGGGTCGTTTGGTGTAAGGTATAATGGATTGAAGGACTATCTTATCCCATGTTTGACGTGAGGTATTAGTTCGTCTCGAGATTATTTATCCACCATTTACACCATAGTGATGGGATAGGTTATACCATATACATGGTGGGATAACTAATCCCGGAATAATATTTTTCCAACCAAACAACCCCCTAGAGTGTTCTTTTTAAAGCATATATAGTGCGGACATTATGTAGGGGCGGAGGGTGTTCAGCCGAACCCCTTCAACAAAAAATTATAATGTATATATAAGATAAAGTTTCTTTTTATTTTTTTAATGTATGTATATATATAGATTTTGAATCTCCAACACACAAGCTCAAAGATTTTCTCAATGATTTAGGGGTTCAAAATTTACTTTGAGATTTCAAATTCAAATCCTCGACATTACATTTTTATTTTTCAAAACCCTAATACATAATAGAAGTTTCCAGCAAGCTATTAATTCAAACTTGTTACAGTAAAAATTTACTTCTAGATTGTTAATGTGCAAACTTGTGGGAAACCAAATACACATAACTAAAGTTTTTAATTTTCTTTTTATGAAAGAAAATTAAAGCAGCCATTTTAGTCAATTCAAAGACCACTTTTTTGGATTTTTTACTTCACTCATTTGACTTAGACTTTTGCTTTATGCTCTCATTAATCATCAAAATTTTAACCACCACATTTTATGGATCATGGATTTGTTGGGTCCCAAAACTTATACACATCTACTATTTTCATGAAAATTTAGAAATAGCAGTATTTCGAAGGAAAATAACATAAACACACCGCCTTAATTTATCATATTTACATAAATTTTTACTCTTATAAAATAATTACAAAAAATTTTAACTAATTATGTATCTTCTTTGTATGTATCAGGGAACAAATTATGTATCTCGGCAAAACAAAATCAAAAAAAATATACCGGGAGCTAATTATGTACTCTTTACAAAGGAAAAAAATATATTTTCGTTGGATGTATTATGTATCTCGACAGACCCAAAATTAAAAAAATTGTATCGAGAGCTAATTATGTATTTTTACAAAGGAAAAAAATTGTATCGCCGTTGAATGTATCGAAAGCTAATAATGTATCTTGACATACCAAAATTGAGATTTTCATTAATAATACAAAATGTCAAAAAAAAATTGTAATTAAGTTACAAACTGTCGGAATTTATGTTGTTTGCCCTTTTTTAAACTCGAATTATCGATTATAGTAATAGATTAACTAATTATCAAACGTAGTAATAATTCAGTGTATCAATTTGTTATGTATTTATTTGTCTTGTATGGATTTACTTTGTATCAAAGCAAACATATGGAGGGCAAATTGATACACCGATACATTGCGAATCGATACAGCTTTAAACGAACAGATACAACACAAAATAGATAAAATCTATATTGTATTTTTTTGCTTAAACTCTTGCTATTTCAAATAAATACAAAACAATATATGTTTGCTTCTTGAGGTAATTTTCAACTAAAACTTACACTGACTCGATTCGATGCATACATCAAGTCAATACATGCATGTAATGTGTTTGAATTTAAAATTCATGTTATTCAACCATGACTAATTAACATATATTTTACTTAATTTAATTATATAACAATAATAAAGAAATTAATTTGATATATATATTGACTATCGAGTGAGTGTAAGTATTTAGTTCTACTATTTGTTTGGTCTTATTAATGTCTGTTTCACACCCAATGAGATAAGTCCTATGTTGTTTGACAAGCAAGCACAATTGGCCCACATACACATCTAAGTGGTAGTTTTCCCATTTTATTTTATTTTTTTTCTCTTGGAAGGGAGAAAATTTTTTGGTTGTTTAATTAGTGAAATTAGGATGAAACTTTTAGAATATTTTATGAGATTATTTTAGTTTATATTTCATAATAAGATGGAATAAAATAATCACATGAGATATTTCAATTCATAAACAACCTCCTTTATGTGGTTAATCATATCAAATATGTCAGGTCTTTTAATTATACGTATTAGACTCAGTTAGAAAATATTTAAATTTTACGATTTGTTGAGACTAAATACACATCACAATAGCTTTAAATTAGTCGGAATATTTTATTTAGATACTCGAACTAAGTTGTGTGCTAATTGAGCACTTCAACTACTGATGAAGTGTTTCAATTAAACATTTTCAGTTCAAATTTAGAAAAAACTCGTACGAGTTTTATTGGTATGTTAGATAGTTAAGTTAATTAATCACATAAAATATGTCATCTCCTTTAATTATATGTGTCAACCTCATATAACAAGCGCCTGAGGCTTTAAGTTTATTGAGACGAATACGTATAATTAGTGAAAATGACATATTTTATGTCGTTAACTTAATTAATTAATAGATGAATGAGAACACACAATAAAAAAAATCCAAAATTCAATCCGAATACGTATAATTGCAACACTTTATTAGGGTTGAGGTGTTCAATTTAAAAGATCTTAGTTCGAGTCTCTAAATAAAATATCTTCACAAATTTAAGGAGTTAACTATGTATTAAGCTTGCCTCAAATAACTCTTATTTTGGACTAAATTTAAAAGGTTGAAAATTACATTCAAAATGGAGTGGACAAACAATATATGGGTCCAAAGCCCCTACTCTATTTACTTGGCCCAAACCATCAAATACTCTTAATAATAATAATTAAAAAAAAAAAAAAGCCAAACAATATAAACTCCAAGGAGCTTAATTACAGAAAATTTCAATATTTATTACTGAAAAATCAATTTGGAATTTATCGAGATACATAATTAACTCCTAATGCTTGATACATACAAAGAAGATACATTTTTTCCTTTGTATAGACACATAATTAGCTTCTTATGCATTTTTTTTTTTAATTTGGGTTCTGTTGAGATACATAATTAACTCACGATACATCCAATGAAGATACATAATTAGTTAAAATTTTTGTAATTACTTTGTAAGGGTGAGAATTTGTGTAAATATGGTAAGTTAAGGTGTACGTTTATGTTATTTTTCCACTTTATATTAACTTAGCACTTAAAATTAAATTGAAACAGATAGCACCTCAGGGGCGGCTCGACTTCATTACAAAAAAGGCGATCGCCTAATGCCCCCAAATTTGAGGGCCTCACTTTTTTAGCAATAATGAATTATATATTTTAAAATAATAATATTATTTGATGAAAAAATAGCTTTTTTATATGAAGATAAAAATTATTAAAAAAAATTGATATGTCTAAAGTACTATGTCTCGGAAAAGATTAATGCATCGATTATATTATTAAGGATTATAAAATTTTTAAAATAGACTTTATTAAAAAAAATTAAGGCCTCCGTTCGATTTTGGCCTTAGGCCACTTATATGCTTGAGCCGCCCCTATAGCACCTAACCATTGCCTAATGATAAATGTGTATATAAAAAGCACATGTATATCATTTATTGGTTTGGCATAAATACTCGATGCTATAAGTTTTATCCATTCATTTAGTGTGTTTTAATTCGGCGAACCAGTTTTCGTGCCCATAGCAAGACACTGAGTAGCCAAGTGCGGAGTGAATAACTGGTGAAAGTGGGAGATTGTTACATTGGATTTTACTACCACCTAATTTTGATGATATACATTGACATGAATACAACAATTATTCTACTTTAGAAAAAAGGCGACCCGGTGCACTAAATCTATCGCTATGCGCGGTGTACTGGGAAGGACCCCACCTTAACGGTATATTGTACGCAACCTTACCTTGCATTTCTGCCAGAGGCTGTTTCCAAGGCTTGAACCCGTGACTTCCCAGTCACATGACAACAACTTTACCAGTTACTCCAAGCCTCCCCTTCAATAATTCTACTTTATAAACACTTGTTTTTTTTCTTCTAAATGTATATTGGCTTCATTGGCCTTGATTTATATAAAATCCTGATTTCATGTTCTTGTAGAAGGCACAAGAGATTTTGCATATGCAATAGGTAATGCAATCAACTTCTTTGGTTTGCTCACATAAGCTCTCTTTGTGAAGTTGTTGTAGTCATTGGCTTCGATCTCGTCCAGTATCCTGCGGTACAACAGCAGAGATGCCAACACCTGAAAAAAATCCGAGCACCGGGTGAGGTTATTCTCCAAAATTCGTAGATACAAGTAATAAATAAGAGAATATTAAAGATGCGAGCTATGGAATATTGTAATTCTAACATTAAGTATGTTGTCAGATTGAATGTTTTTGTTTGATCCAATCCAAAGCATTTCAGGATCCCACAATGTCATGTTAGAGCAAATATTCGGAAATGCAAGGTTAAACATTCGTCTGTAGGTCCTGATATAAGGTTAGAATTCTAGTCCGTTCAGAGTAACATGACCAATTCCTAGACTCCGGATGGGTTAGCAAATGACGACACCCAGTAAACATTGTTAAAACTTCAAAACCCTTTCGTCTCAACTTCATCGACCAAGAAATATGTTATGATCCGTTGCAAAAAGTCTCACATTGGTACTACAAAGTAATGGCGGGGGTTATTTATAGCCTCGGGCTCTCCCACCTTATTAGCTAACAGTGGTATCAGAGCCACCCATCACCCTCTGTGCCCACCATGCCTAGGATGGTGACGCCGGTATGGCAGTGTTCGGCCAGCGCTAGTAATGTCTAGCGCACAACAGTCAAGGCGCCTGGACACCTGACTCGAAACGGGGAAGGGGAATCATATTCATATAACTAAGAGTGTTTATGAATGCTTACAGGCCATCTACTAGCTGCGCTCAATTCGGTCACTCCTTTCTCTGCCTCGTCAAAGAACTTTCTTGCCCTCTGAATTTGTTTCTTCATGAAGATTCTCCATTTATCGGTCACTCTTCCAGCAAATATGTCTTCGTCGGATAGACCTGCCTGTGCTAATTCATCTTGAGGCAAATAGACTCTTCCTCTTCTGGCACTGCAGCGAAAGCAACATATAAGAAAAAGGAAGCCTTAAGAGCAAAAATTATGGTACTTCAATGAAGGAAAAAAGGAAAGCGATTGAACGTGGCTTGTCAGAGTCTATATGTCGAGGGGGAAAGAATTCCACGACATGAAAATTTTGGGGCCTGAAAGATAACTAAATCGAATCTTTTTTAAGTGATAAGCGTCGAGTAGACAGGTGTAGCGAATCTTTTGATGTGCATAAAATGTATCGTTGTACTTACTCTTCTCCAACATCTCTAAGTATGTTGGTCAGCTGATTTGCGATCCCCAAAGCCAAAGCAGCATTATATACGCTCTCCGTTGTTGCCTTTGATTCAGGTGCGATGCCCATAATTGGAACACTCATCAACCCAACCGTACCAGCAACGTAATAACAATATAGGTATAGTTCGTCAAAGTTTCTGTATCTTGACTTCCTCAAGTCCATACGCATTCCTTCAATCATATCTCTGAATGGCTGCAACATATATCGAAAGATTAGAAAATTTACGTTGTTGAAGAAAGCAAATCAAATTATGTGAATGAATAATGTATCTGTTCCAAAGAAACGAAGCCAAAAAAGTGTAGTGAAGACAACACCAAAAGGTGAAAAAACAAGAGTTCGCAAAACTGTGAAACAGAAAACCGAGTACAAGTAGAATCTAGGACGAGAGGAACTGATCCAACTAAAGACATTTTCTGTGAGGATGAAAGAATACGAGTAATCCATGCGGAAAGCATTCAGCTAAAGCGACGTAGAACTCTGAATCAAACAAAGATAAAGATCATAGAATTGGAAGACTAACCTGAATATCAACTGGAAATTTGGAAACTGTGTCGGACAAAGCAGCATCGAGCATGTCAAATGGCCGTCCACTGAAAACATCTTCTAGCCTGTCTTCCCACCTATCTAAGGCCGCCGGAGTAATGTGTGATGCATTCGGACCATCAACAAGTTCGTCTGTTCTCCTGCACCATACTGTTTAAACAGCAGATAATGAGAAACTATTCAACTCACGAAGTTCGTTTATATATGCAATAACCGCAACCTCTAGCAATCATTGTAAAGATTAAGCTTGATATGACAATAAAACTTCTTACGATGCCTTCAAGCTAGTGAAACTCAGATTTTACGTATCACTGGTGACCCTCAAACTCAAATCTTAGTTCTTTTTCTTCGTCTCCGATTAATCATATGTGTTTAGTTGTGTATCTGATACAACATGGCTAAAATCCTCACCGTATATTGCCCAGATAGCCTTTCTTCTCTCCGGAGTCATTAGCATCGTTCCTGAATAACCAAACAAAGATCAAATTTTGTCTTCATCAGATACATAAACAGGCATATATAGTATTGGTAAACGAACGGATAGATAAAGAAGCTAACCTAAGTAAAACGTCTTTGCGTACTCTGCACATACTTCACTACACCTATCATATGCTTCACTCAACAAGCCCAAAGTCCCCGGAATAGGTATATCCTTCTTCACATCTAACTCATCGGTCGATCTCAGCTGTCTCTTCACCAAGGCTGCCTGCCTCAAAACCACATCATATACCATCCGTTCTGATGACATCGTCATTTCTCCAGCCGGAGTAGCCACGATAGCAGAACGTACAGAAAATTTCCGTCCACTTCCAGTTTGTGCTCCTCCCAAGTAAGAACCAAAACTCCACCTTTGTTTTCCACCTCCTCTCTTGATTCTCTCATTGCACGCCAAATTCCTACGCCCCGACGAATCAAAAATCCGGTTTCCCTCACGAACGGATACCAAGAATCCTGTCCCGTTTGAGACGTCACAAGGAGAAACAACCCATAACAAGGCAACAGACATTCTGAACAAGAAAAACCTTGGTTGTCTAAAGCAACTCCAAGGTTTTTGTCTTCTTTATAGAAAATAAGTAACTCCTAGTAGATTCCCACTAGAGTATACTTCCACTATCAAACAAAGAAATAACCTATTTCTTGGCTTCTGCAATATGAGATAAACCAAACATCATACTTGAGTATAAACAAAAACTGATTCAGAAGTTGGAAGTTTATCGGCTCCTATAGCGACCTCAAGTTAATGAAATGATACAAGCGGAGTTCACGGTCAAATATTTATAGATATTAGTGGATTGCTTAGCGAAAACTACTGAGTTCACATGAACTCGTAACCAGCATTATAGACTTCCTGAGTATAAACAATTTTAACTTTAAAAAACATCTCCAAAACAAGACAAAACAGCAATCTTACCTACCAATGGCACAAAGAAAGGATGTTTGAGAAACTATTTTACACTATTGAAAGCACAAAGTGGAATCACACTTTCTGGAGGTAATGGGATCTTTCTATATTTAGTCAACTAGATTATAATAAGCACCTCACTTTCTAATTTTGGTACACGTAGAAGCTATATTCATAAGGCAAGTGCTCATTTTCTATTATTTTATAGTCACTAGTAGGCGGAGCTAGAATTTGAAGTTTGTGGATTCTGAACTAAAGCTACTGAATTCTAGTGACTAGGAGGTCCCCGGTTCAAGCGTGGAAACAGCTCCTTGCAAAAATGTTAAAAGACTCTTGTGGTCCGCCCCTTCCCGCCACCCTGCGCATAGCGGGAGCTGTAGTGACCGGGCTGCCCTACTAAAGTCGACCAAACCCGTAACTAACACTCTAGCTCCGCCCCGGTATAGCAACAAGCACACTACCAGTGGAATAGAAAGTTACAGGGAATGTTAAGCATTGCAACTTGTATATCAAGAAGTGAAGGGAAACAAACCTTGATAATTGGTTCTCCACTAAACAATGGACACTAAATTTTAGGCCACTCTCAAATTCTATTCTTGTATAGTCGGAGCTAAAATTTGAAGTTTATGGGGTTCCGAATTTTAATATTTTTAAGATACTAGGTTACATGGTTTGAACTAAAGTTACTGAATTCGACTTACACTCTAGTTCCGCCCCTAGTATAGCAAAAAGAACATTACTATAGCAATAAAAAGTTACAAAGAATGTTAAAGATTGAAACTTTATACATCTAGAAGTCGAACCGAGTCAAAATTTGAACTTTATGGGTTCAGAATTCTAATGTTTTTTAAGTTACAAATTACGGGGTCTGAACTAAACCTACTAAATTCAACTAAACCCGTAACTAACACTCTAGCTCCGCCCATGTATAGCAACAAGCACACAACCATAGCAATAAAAAGCCGCAAAGAATGTCAAAGATTGCAACTTTGTATATCAAGAAATGTAACGAGTCAACATTTGAAGTTTATGAGTTCTAAATTTTTAACATTTTTAAGTTACTATGTTATGGGGTTTGAACCAAAGCTACTGAATTCAACTGAATACATAACTCACACTGTAGCTCTGCCCCTAGTATAGCAACAACAACACTACAATAGCAATAGAAAGTTACACAGAATGTCAAAGATTGCAACTTCGTATATCAAGAAAATGTAACGAGTCAAAATTTGAAGTTTATGAGTTCTAAAATCTAATATTTCTAAGTTTAACACGTTATGGGGTTTGAACTAAAGTTACTGAATTCAACCAAACCCATAATTGACACTCTAGCTCCACCCCTAGTATAGCAACAAGCACACTACCATAGCAATAAAGAGCCACAGAGAATGTCAAAGATTGCAATTTTATATATCAAGAAATGTAACGAACCAAAATTTGAAATTTATGAGTTCTAAATTCTAATATTTCTAAGTAAACACATTACGGGGTTTGAACTAAAGTTACTGAATTCAACTAAACCCGTAACTAACACTCTAGATCCGCCCATGTATAGCAACAAGCGCACAACCATAGCAATAAAAAGCCACACAGAATGTCAAAGATTGCAACTTTGTATATCAAGAAATGTAATGAGTCAAAATTTGAAGTTTATGAGTTCTAAATTTTACAATATTTTTAAGTTACTATGTTACAGGGTTTAAGCTAAGCTACTAAATTCAACTAAATCCGTAACTGATACTCTAGCTCCGCCCAGTAGACCAACACACACACTACCAGAACAATAGAAAGTTACAAAGAATGTTAAAGATTGAAACTTTATACATCAAGAAGTCGAATCGAGTCAAAATTTGAACTTTATGGGTTCAGAATTCTAATATTTTTTAAGTTAACACGATACGGGGTCTGAACTAAAGTTACTGAATTCAACTAAACCCGTAACTAACACTCTAGCTCCGCCCATGTATAGCAACAAGAACACTACAATAGCAATAAAAAGCCACACAGATTGTCAAAGACTGCAACTTTGTATATCAAGAAATGTAACGTGTCAAAATTTGATGTTCATGAATTCTGAACTCTAATATTTCTAAGTTAACACATCACGGGGTTTGAACTAAAGTTACTGAATTCAACTGAATGCGTAACTGACACTCTAGCTCCGCCCCTAGAATAGCAACAAGAACACTACAATAGCAATAGAAAGTTACAAAGAATGTTAAATATTGCAACTTTGTATATCAATAAACATAACGAGTCAAAATTTAAAGTTTATGAATTCTAAATTTTATAATATTTTTAAGTTAACATGTTACATGGTTTGAACTAAAGTTATGAATTCGATAACAAGAATTGAAGTGAAACAAACCTTGCAAAAATGGCCACTTTTCAACAATGTCTGCTTTGTATTCTTCAAGAATTACAAGTAGTTTGTTGGTTTTTCTCCTCTTTTATTGCTCCACATAATTTGGTCTATTTATAGCATTCATTATTTAATTTTTAAAAATTATTATATTACGTAATTTTTTTTCATTTTTCTTTGTATAATTTTATTGGAATTTTGAGTGATTCAGAATAAATCAGCTCATTTTACCCCTTTTTTAAGTTGCTATGAACTCTTTGGTTACAATAAAGACACGTAAATTTTCAAAATTATTGACAAAATAGTCCCTTATGTTTGGTACTAGGTTTAAATTAGTTTCTTAAATGTATTTTTGAGCAGTTTTAGTCCTTTAAATTTACAAAAGTGGACATCTTTTTATTTCTGTCAAATATTTTAACAAATTTTATCTATTAAGTTTGCCGAAAACTGTGAAAAAGGTTCTAATTCGAGAAATCGAGAAAGTCTCATCAAATCCTAGAAAACTACACTAGTGGCAAAAAATAAAAGGGCAGTCCAATGAACTAAAGCTCCCATTAAATATGGAGTTCGAGAAGGATCTAACCACAAGAATTTACTATACGTAGTCTTACGTTGCATTTCTGAAAAATATTTCCACGACTTAAGCTCATAACCTCCTAATGACATGACAATAACTTTATCATTTACATCAACACTTCCCTTCACTAGATGCCAAAAATAATTTTTAAAAAAATAGGAGAAGTTGCACCTCAGTAAGCAACATCGAACTCTTCAAAGTAGATGATAACAGATAGAATTTCTTAAATATTTACAAACAAAACAAAAAGTATTCACCTTCAAAGGACCATAATTGCTCAAAAAATTAGATTTGGAGGACTATTTTGAATATATCTCAAACATAAGGATCCCAAATTGACTTGGATTAGGATTCAAGTTTTGTCCTCTTAGGTTAAATTTCAACCAAGTTTGAAGTAAGTCATTTTATCATCAAGAAATTGTTGTAACCATATAAATTGTTAATAATAGTGTGGCCAATATTTTTACTAAAGTGATCACAATACTCACATATACTATATAATTTTTCGACAAAAAGGTTTGGACCCCTTGCGCTCGCACTTGTTATCGGTTATGTTGTTCACAATTGACCAGCTTATTTCACGTAAATAGGTCAAGCGTGTGCATAGATCTTACCCCAACCTATTTTGGGAGATAGAGAAGTTGTTTCTAATAGATCAGAACTTAGCTCGGTTCAAGGCAAAATAATTCAAATTAGATCTAAAAAACAAGTAAAGAAGTTACGACAAATTACTAATAAAGAAAGCATGACAAAACATTCTAAAAATGAAAAGTAACGACAACAAAAACAATACAATAATGGAGTACAATAGAAATAGAAGAACAAGAAACTAGATGAGGAATACTACGATTGCTATTATTAAAAGATAAGCGAGACAATATTTAACTCTTTAACTACCTAATAATTTTCTATCTTAATTTATGTCTTGTGCATAAGTGATATCTATAGTCATGTCTGCAATAAACTGAACTTACATAATGTGACGTCAGGTATTGTTTTACCTTAAAATTTATCCTAAAACGTGAATCTGAATAGTCGAGTCCATATGCAAATACAATCTCCACGTACTAAATAAAAATTAATAAAATAACATAAATATTCCTTCTTTTTTTTTCATAAAAAATAACAATACAAAAATATTTTTCCCGGAATTTTCTCCTCCATATTGCAAAAAAAACTCTACAATTTATGTATTACAGTGAAGGGAAAAAAAAAACAGAAATGTCACTATCCTACTTTACTTGTGTCCTTTTGCTATTTGTCTATTTCATAACTAATTAAAGGAATAATGAATTATATATACACATACCTATGAGGTAGAATATCCGATAGATTTACATAAATTACAGAATTAGGCTAAATTTGGTAATTTTAAAAAAAAAAAAAAATTATATGTGAAAAGTTTCTCAACAATTAAGTGAGTATGATTTTAAAGTATGACATTAAGGATAAAATAGAATGAGATAATGCAAATGCATAGAACTAGAGAAAATATCTATTACAAACTCTGTTGTTGTTCAGTTATGTTTAAATTTCAGAATTTGATATATTTTATATACACTAGATTCTAGAATCAGTCAATAAGTTTTCTTAGAAAATGACAAGATGAAAAATTTATGTAGATTCAAATTATATATAAATACATAAGAATATAAAAATAAAGAGATGTCACGATTGATAACATAGGGCGACCTCCTAACTCATTATCTAGAGAAATATTCAGTGGGTCTAATCTGTTGTATTTGACCGTCAAGTCACATTTATCATGAGTTCTACACTGATGTGGATCGATGAACTGATCGAGGGAAGCGTACATTTGTTTGTGTTTGTACTGATGCAAATTCATTTTTCATGAACTACACATTAATGAATATTCAATGGCTTACTAACAGAACTAAGGGAGGTATAGTTATTTGTGACTTTTTTATGGTTAGATTAGAGTCTGTTTTATTTTAAAAAATGAGACATTTAACGTTGATTTTTTTTTCTATTAAAGGAAGGATACATGTGAAAAGTTACTTAACAACGAGGGTAAAATTGACCCAACGTATGACATCGAGGATAAATTTGACCCCAAAGTATGACGAAAGATATATTTAGCCAATTTTTCAAAGTAAAAAATGATAAATTTAACTTTTTTTCTTAGAATAAAACACATTTATACCTATTTATCATATTATATTATAAAGCACGAATAATTTTTACTATGAAAAAGGATAAAAAATACCCTTGAATTATTTGAAATGGATCAAAAATATCTTTCGTTTGTTTTTTGGCTCAACAAAAATCCTTCTATTTGTTTTTTTTTTTTGCTCAAAAATACCCTTCCGTTAATTTTTTGACTCAAAAATACCTCTCCATTAATTTTTTGGCTCAAAAATACCCTTCTCTCTAACGAAATGCCACCAAACACACCATGTAGATAAAAAAAAGTCAATCAGTCCACGTCAGCATACATGTGAAAAATCACTCCATTTAATTCACATAACAATCAACCCATTTTGTTCTATTTAAAAATTCAATCCGATCCATATTCAAAAAATCCGAATCAAGAGGCAAAATCCAATTCTTCAAATTTTTTTCTCATATCGTCCCTTTCACCGCCTTATATTTTATTATTTTACATTTTCAAAGTTACGAGAGTCGCTCGAGCAATTCTTGACCTCATCAACTTGTGTTGTCCTACATTGCTATTAAAATTTCACTCTTCAAATTTTAATTTCGTCTCTGAATTACCATTGCTATCACTACATTCAAGTTCCTCATTAGACAAATTCAGATAGGATATCCAATAGCAATCTGAGCTCCTGAAAATCGAATCAACTATTTGAGGATCCAATTGTTTAGGATCGACCTGATTAAAATCCGATTCTTTCGGATCAACAATTTAAGGATTTAATTGTTTCCTTATCTTTTGCCTTGATCAATCTGAAATATTTGAACCCATCACATTAAAATAACCAATCAAATTCTTCAATCTTTTTCCTCTTGGACCAAATATAGGTCAAATCCATCGGTGACCCCCTAAACTTGACATGATCTTTCACTTAGGCACCTCAAGTGAATGTCATTCATTTTTGGCACCTCAAGTAGTCATAAACTGTGTCACTTTGGCACCTTTTGACACCAACTCTGGTGCGTGAATTACACGCGCATCCAGCATGGATTAAATGGCCAATTAATTTGTGCCATCTCATTTAAATTATCACGTCATTATAGGCATCCATAATTTTAAAAAAAAATAAAATACATTATAAGGTGTCCAATGAATTAATGACACGTGGCTTTTGACCAAATAATTACAAAACGTCATCTTACTCACCCAACCATTCTTCAAGCTCTCGATCAATGGAGGTTGCAACCTCTTCATGGAAAATGGAAAGAACACAGTCGTTCAAAAGCACTTCCGTGCATTAAACACATAAAGGTAAAACAATTTTCAGAAATACACTGAGGAAGGTATCACAATTGCATTAATCATAAGAATCAACAATCATTGAATCAGAATTGTAAGCATCACAAGAAAAATTCTCACCAAGATTACAACAAAAAGGAACATGTTTTAATTTAACGAAAAAAGGCGCCAACACACTTCCAACATAACATGTTTGATTGAACCAAGCGAGATTTATTGATTACCATTTACCGAATCTGGTTATTCTCTTAAACTAATTCTTTTGGTTGAGGGTAAAAAAATCCTGTTTTTTTTTTTTTCCTAAAGAACTCATATACAGCTACATTGACGTTTGGGAACTTAAAATAAAACAGATAATCTAATTATTCTCTAAATTCAACCAAGAATTTAATAAACAAGAGATTTTCAGACTAGATCTTCAAGCTTAACCTCCATATTTTCAATCCGCATTAATAACTTCTCGAATTTCAGATATATGATTAAAAAATATGAAGGAGAAGAGGCATGTGTTCAATTAGAAAATTAATCGACAAAAGAAAATTAATGGAAGTTGAAAGATGTAGGATACTCCATTAATGGAGGTTGGAAGATGTAGGATGAAAAAATAGGGAAGAAGGTGATTAAATTAAATGAAAAATGGGCTAAAATGGCGCTGCCACGTGCCCAAAAGCGAGTGTGATACACTTTCTTTGCTGAATCGGCAAAAGGTATCAAAGCGACACAGTTTATGGTTACTTGAGGTGTCAAAAGTGAACAACGTTCACTTGAGGTGCCTAACTGAAAGTTGGTGCCAAGTTTAAGGGGCCACCGATGGGTTTGGCCCCAAATATATGAGTGAGGTTGGGTCTTTTAAATTAAAAAAAAAAAATGGGTTGATGGTTAGATTAAATGGAGTGATTTTTCATATGTGTATATTGACGTAGATGATTAAGTGACTTTTTTAATTCACGTGGCCTGTTTGGTGTCATTCTGTTAGAGAGAAGGGTATTTTTGAGTCAAAAAATTAATAGAGGATATTTTTGAGCCAAAAAACAAACAAAAAGGTATTTTTGAGCCGAAAAATAAATGAAAGGTATTTTTAATTTATTTCAAATAGTTTAGGATTATTTTTGACCCTTTCCTGTTTTTACTAAATTATCCACTAAATATTGATCACACTAAAAAAATATTCCCCTAATCGAATAGCTACAACTCAATAATTATCTTATCACAAGACTCAAACAAAAACAAATTTGAATGACGAACCAAGAATAATCAACTTTATGTTTAGTGAGACAGAAGTTCTTTAGAAAGTAAACTAAGTTTTGGACATAATTTATAAAATATTATGATATAAAAATATAAATTTATTCCCTGCAAAACTAATTATTTATTATGATCAGGTACATAAATTTAAGACTTAACAATAAATAGGGACAAAAGTGCAAATGACTGGTAAATTTTATAAATTATTATGATAAAAAAAATATTAAAATTATTTTCCGCAAAACTAATTATTTATTATGATTAGGGACATAAATTTAAGATCAACACAAAATAGAAACAAAAGTGCAAATGACGGGTAAATTTTCCTATTTCTCTTTTTTTTTTTTCCTTTTTTGAACAATTAGAAAGCCCAAAAGACTTTCTTTCATTATTCTTTTTAAAATAGTATTTCTTTCCTTTTATTTTCTTTTTTATTAGTGGTTTTTCTTTCATATTGAGAAAAAAAAAGTATGTTCAAGGAACGTAAAACACGTTGAAAAAATATTTTATCTAATGCATCACAAAAGGTTTTCCAAGATGGGAGAAAAATTGTTGCAATATTTCAATCATTTACCAAATTAAATTAGAACAAATATATGACCATATATACGTGTATAACGTCAACGGATCCAACTCATTGTCAGGGGTTCTGAAAAATTATACTATTTATATGTGATTATTTTTTTTTATGTATATCGAGTAGATGTTGAATCCTTTCAGCTAATTTGTTTGTTTGTTTCTTTCGATTTTGAATTCTTTTAGTGAAATTCAGGCTCTACCACTGACTCCATAATATCCTGACAAGCCTCCTAGCGCCTAGTGTCAGGGACAAATTAAAGCAATGTCAATTATGACGAAGCTTGGATTTTAGCTAAGGGAGTTTAATTAGTTGGGGCTTTTGATTCGAAAAATTTGGTGTGGGTTCGTCTCTCTCTACCAGTTCAGGTGAAAGGGAGGATGTAATTCAGCTTGAACAAAGTGAGAGGACGGAAAGAGAAGCTTGACCTATGGGGAGGGGGAGGGGGATCGAGGGGACCCAGACTTTCTATCTCTTCTATATGGCGGGAGGTTTCTTTTGTATAAAGAGTGCTTTGCGGAGGTCAAGGAAAATGGATTGGATCGAGAAGCGATGCTTATGACTCTTCTCTCTCAATAGGATTTATATCATTTTTCGTCCACGACGATCAAAAAATTAAAGAATTTATTCAATATCTATTGTATTTACGTAAAAAAAAAAAAAAATTAACCTTGAATATAGAATATAATTTTTCATCAAACTCCTTCGCTCCTACCCGACTCCACCTCAACGCCTGCATGCAATCAACGCCCAAACAGCCAAGCCCCATATATAGTGCGTACAATATGTAGGGGCTGATCTAAAGGTCGAAGGGTGTTCACCCAAACCCTTTCCACAATAAATTATAACATACAAATAACGTAATTTATTTTTTTATGTATATAGATTTTGAATTTCTTACACACAAGAAAAAAGGTCTAGTCAATCGTTTAGAAGATTCAAAATTTATCTTGAGATTCCAAATTTAAATTCTAGACATTACATTATTTATTTTTTGAACTCTTAAATGAAAATTCTAGAATATAGTTATATACAAATTCAAACTTTGTTATACTAAAAATTTCACTCTAGAAGATCAAATTGTGAATGTGCAAACTTGTGGGAAACCAAATAATTAAATACACATAACCATAGCTTTTAATTTCTTTTTTATGAGAGAAAAAAAACCATTTTAGTCAATCCAAGACCACTTTTAGTCAATCCAAACATCTACGTATTACCCGAATTTTATTGGTCTGACTCTGAAAGTTTTACGGTGCGATTCAAGTTTGTGATTTTTAATGACCTTTATATTTTTGGGCCTAGGACCTATTTGTATGCACGCACTATATAAGTGTGATTTAGTGGGTTATTTCATTATTCAGGAAATTCAGCCTTCTCCACATTATACTCTCTCTCCATCTTAGTGAAACCTCTTCTGCCTCTGCCCGTGATTTTTTCGCAAAAATTTTCACGTAAATCTGTGTGTTGTTCTTATTTTCTTTTACTTGTAGTTTGTTTCTTCTGTCCGAATCATAACATCTACTATTTTCATAAAAATTTAGAATTAACAGTAATTTTAAAGAAAAATAACAAAAACACACAACCTTAACTTATCATATTTTCATGAATCTCTATCATTACAAAGTAATTATGAAATTTTCAACTAATTATGTATCTTCGGTGGATGTATCGAGAGCTAATTATGTATCTTGACAGATCCAAAATCAAAAAAAATGTATCGAGATCTAATTATGTACTCTTTACAAAGAAAAAAATGTATCGAGAGCTAATTATGTACTCTTTACAAAGAAAAAAATGTATCTTCATCGGATGTATTATGTATCTCGACAGATCCAAAAAAAAATATCGAGAGTTAATTATGTATCTTTACAAAGGAAAAAATCTGTATCTTCATTGGATGTATCGGAAACGAATAATGTATCTTGACAAACCTAAAATTGAGATTTTTAATAACTATGTAAAGTATCAAAAGAAAATTAATTAAGCTACAAATTGTCGGGATTTATGTTGATTACGTTTTTTTGAACTCTAATTATCGATTATATTAATAGATTAGCTAATTATCAAACGTAGTAATAATTCAATGTTATTCAACCATGACTATTAAATTTTTTATTTCCGTCAAATATTTTAACAAATTTTATCTATTAAATTTGACGAAAAATGTGAAAAAAGTTTTAATTAGGAAAATTGACAGTCTCATCAAATCCTAGAAAACTACACTAGATGCAAAAAATAAAAGTTCAGTCCAATGAACTGAAGTTTCCGTTATGTATGGGATTCGGAAAGGATTTAACCACAAGAATTTATTGTGTCTTACGTTGTATTTCTGTAAAATATTTTCACGATTTGAATTCATGACCTCCTAATGACATGACAATAACTTTACCAGTTACATCAACACTTTCCGTCACTAGACACCAAAAATAACTTTTTTGAAAAATAGCAAAAGTTAGCAACTCAAAAATCTACATCGAACTCTACAACTGACAATGGATAGAATTTCTTAAATATTTACAAACAAAACAAAAAGTATTAAACTTCAAAGGACCATAACTGCTCAAAAAAGTAGATTTGGAGGACTATTTTGAATCTATCTCAAACATAAGGATCCCGAATTTCCCCGATCACTACTAAAAAAAAAAAAACTTAACGGGAAAACACAGTCAAAGGGGTCAACATTTACTATACATATATATATATATATATATATACGTAAAAAATAGTTTTAACCTTATATATACAATATATTTTTTCGACAAAAAGGTTTGGACTCCTTGCACCCTTGCACCCGCACTTGTTACAGGCTATTTTGTTCACGACTGGCCAACTTATTTCACGTAAATGAGTCAGCGTGTATGTAGATCTTACCCCTATTTTGGAAGGTAGAGAGGTTATTCTTGATAGACGCTAGCTCGGCCCAAGGCAAAACAATTCAAAGTAGATCAAAAAAAGAAGTTAATGTAAAGAATTCGTGGCAAATTACTAATAAAGAAAGCATGACAAAATATTCTAAAGATGGAAAAGTAACAACAACAAAAATAATACAATAATAGATCGAGTACGAAAAATTATAATAAATGGTGTAGTAATAGAAATAGAAGAACAAGAAACTACATGAGTAATACTACGATTACTCATATGAAACGATACGCGAAACAATATTTAACTATTTAATAATCTTCTCCCCTAATTCATGTCTTGTGCATAAGTTCATATCTATAGACTATAGTCACGTCTACAATAAGCTGAAATTACATAATATCATTTTAGATGTCGTTTTACCTTTATATTAGCCCTAAAGTGTGAATCTAAATAGTCGAGTCCATATCCAAATGCAATTTTGAGTTGTTGGTTTATTTGAATCCAATATGAAACGTAAATTTATATATAAGAAAATCACTAAGATTGTAAAGTAGTTAGGAATGGCAATGGGGCGGTGCGGGTGCGGTGCGATGTGGGTTTTAAGCTATGTGGTGTGATGTGGATTTTAAGTTATGTGGTGCGGGTTAAAGTAATTTTTTTTTAAAATGGTGCGGTGCGGGTTGCGGGTATATGTGTTTAAAATAACAAAAAAGCTAAAAATGAATATTGTTCTCGTGAATATACCTAAAATTATATGTGTTCTTTACTTAAATTTTATGATACTTAAAACTACATGCATAACACTACAAATAAATAATTTTATAGTAGCCTTTTTAACATCACTATTCGTTTGAATAAAAATATGATATTTGATCATTATTTGTACACGTTATACTTTTTGACAATTTTTTAGTGAAAAGTGATATAATAGAAATTAGTTATTATATTCTAGTTGTAGATTTGAAAATATTATAATTTTCAATAGAGTTACAAATTTTTCAAAAAAAAAAATAAAAAAATAAAAATATGGGGCAGTACGGTTATCCACGGGTATGAATATGAGACGAGTTTATGCGGGTTTAAATGTCATGCGGTGCGGTACAGTGTGATTTTAAAACTTGAGGGTTTAGTAAAAACCCACACCACATCTGCACCGCACCACACCATTGTCATCCCTAAAAGTAGTAGTATATGAACCTATAAATTAAAATTCCGCCCTTTTGGATAATTAATTAGTACCTAACTACTAATATTGGGAAGGTAATGTTATCATCATTGGTTGAGTGTACACGTGTAATCGCTTGATTGGGTATGCAAGATTCTAATATATTTTTTATAAAATTGGTTACTAGTCACAACAAAACCCAACCAATTGTCTATACACCAATAGTATTATTGTAAAACAAGGCCTATTGTGGTCCAAAATTTGAAGAACTTTTAAGTTTTTCCTCTTCTACTGCATTTATTTGTTTTAAGATTCAGACATCTGAATTTGAATATACGTCTGAATGATTAAAATGTTGTCTCTAGATTTGAAAACTGAATAATTAAGACTGTTTGTTTTTCAACATCTGAATGTACGATGTACAAAAAAATTTTATTTGTATATATAATAAAATAAAAAATATAATTTAAATAAAAAACTAATTATATATTAGAAATGTATGTAATTTAATACAACAAAATTATTATTTGATTGAAAAAAAATATTTATGTTTGTTAGTGATAGTGGAGATGGTTTATAATGATGGTTGTGCTGACAATGATTGATGTTAGTGATTAGTAGTGTTAGTGGTGATAGTTGTAATGGTTGGTATTGTAGTGACTGTAATGATGGTGAAGGTTGATAGTGGTGGTGGTGGTTGTGAAGTGACATCGCTTGATGTTAGTAGTCGAGGGTATTGATTGTGATGGTTGAAAAATGAATCAATGATGGTTGAAGATGTGTTGGTGCTAGTTGGAGATATTGTTAGTTGTGATGTTGGAGATGATTGTTAGTAGAGATAAATTATAGCAATGATAGTGATTGAAGTGATGGTACAGGTGATGTTACTAGTGACAATGATGGTGGCCGCCGAAGAAAATGTGGAGGTTGTGATGTATTAGTGGTAGTTTTAGTTGTGATGGATGAGTTGATCGATAGTAGGGATTATCCGATAGTGGTTGATGATGGTGGTGGTGGTGACGGTGATGGTGACGTTAAATATAATTAGAGTAATAGAGGTAGTAGGTGTAGTAGCGGTTAACAATAGTGGTTGATAGCGATATTTGTTGTAGATGGTGGTTGTGATGGTGAAGGTAGTGGGTGGTGGTTGACAATGACAGCGGTGACAGAGGTGGTGACTAATGATTATGAATAAAGTGGCGGTAAATATTATCCAACATCAGAATACCTCTTCAGACTTATTAAAACTTGATTCTAGATCTGAATTATTAAGACCTATTCAGACCTATTAAGAGCTAAAATCTTAATAGAAAATAAATGCACTTAATGGTCTGAAGTCTGAACCATTCAGATTCAGACCTCCATTAAGTGCAATAAATAAGCCCTTAAACAAGCTTTGTTAAGGCAAAATGGCATGTTACAACTTGTGTTAGTAGGAACTACGAATGTCACACTCCAACTTAGGATAAGGGGTCACATTGACAAAACACAGGAGAGATTCGTAGTCACGCGTTTTAGAGTCATGCAGTCCAGGCTCAAAGCGGATAATATGATTTGCCCCTAGATTTGCCTAAACTCAGTTTGAAATCTGGTCCACATCGACAAAGCTGACACAGAAGTGGTTGTGATACCATTTGCAATAGCTCAGCCCACTAGTGATATTGTCCGCTCCGAGTCTGACCTGCACGATTTTAAAACACATTACTAGAAAGTAAGGTTTTCTTACTTATGTACCCAACATTTTTCATGTGTTTTGCTAATGTGGACTCTTTATTTTAAGTTTGGGGTGTTACAAAAAAAAGTAACAAATATTTGATAAATTTCAACCATTTCGTCGATGTGGGACTCCTTATTCTAAGTTGAGATGTTACAAGAAAGTAACAAGTATTTGATAAATTTCACAATTCCCCCCCCCCCCCCCCCCCCCCCCCCCAAAAAAAAATAAATAAATGATAATTGAAGTTGCAAGAAAATAGATTTTTATGGCTTACGCTAATATCAAAAGTTAGTTGGTAAGTTGCGATCCTGAGAATTGCTTAAATGGATCCAAAATGTCATATCATTGGTTAATTTTTAAAACTGAACAGGTTTTATTGAACATGTATTTAGTATAATGAATAAGTAAAAATAAATGAAGAGAGTACTAACTTTTATCCGAGTCTAAAAGCTACTAGCTTATTATAAAATGACGGTTGTTCAACATCACAGAAAAAGCACATAGCCCCTAATAAAAAAAAGCTTTTACGTCATTGAATTAGTAAAATTGGCTTATTTATATCATCCGTTAAAAACTTGATTTGTTTATGTCAGTATCGATATAAAACAAGCTCATTCATGCTATTATTTTTTGGGTTAGGATGTGAGTCGAGTTACAAAAATGGGTAGCGTGTGGGTGGTTTTTCTAATGGGTTCAGTTTGATAACGTGAAACACTAACGTGAAACTCTAACTAAAGGTCATATAGCAAAGTTGTTTTTGAAAAATCACGCTTAATATACATGCATGACCTCTTATTAGATGTCATATAGCAAAATTATTTATGAGAAATTACTGTTAATATATAATGACATAAATGAGGTTGTTTTGTAATGATAGTGACATAAACGAGTTAAATTTTTAATGAATAATATAAATGAGTCATTTTAATAATTTAAAGTTAATACATAAAAATGATTCTAAACTTAACACTAAATTATAACTTTGACCTTAAACTTTGACAGTGTACAAATATGATCTTTAACTATTCAAAACTGCACAAATATGACCTCCAATCCTACGTGGCAAAACGCGTGTTCAACACGCAAAACTGGGCGTTTCCAGCTTAAAATCTAAGGGCATAATACATAAATATGACCTTAAACTTTGATAGTGCACAAATATGACTTTTAGCTATTCAAAACTGCACAAATATGACCTTTAAATGACTCTTCACTATTACTTTTTCGTTATTTTCGGCTCAAAGATGAAAATGACATCTAATTTCTTTTGTCATTGTGGAAAAGGAGCAAGATTGAAGATTTATTAGTTAGGCGGGTTAGCCTCATACGAAAAAATCGAACGGGTATGTATATATATTATAAGCAGAGGACGAATTTAAGTTATATAATATATCTAAATATTATTAATTTAAATATTAAATGAAAGATGAAACTATACTAATAATAAAAAAAATTATAGTTTTAATAAAACGTAATTAAATTAATGTTATCAAGGATAGTAGTAGTAGTATATTAAATTAAAGTTATCAAATTAACATAATTAAACGATGTTATAAAATTAACGTTATTAAATGAACGAGGGACTAACCTACGTGGTTGCCATGGGATTCACCCGAACTCCCCCGGTAAAAAAATTACTTTGTATATATATAAGATAGAAAATGTATATTTATGTACCTATATTAATGTTGAACCACATGAAACAAGACACTTTGATAGCCTAGTGATGTTATTTGCTCTTCTTAGGCTCTTCCTTCAGCCTACTGTGCGGGTTCGATCCCTGCTAGTGACTGTTTTTTTTTAATTAAAAAAAAACTAGGTGTTGCTGCTATAGAAATAAATAAAATAATAATAATAATAATAATAATTTTTTAAATTAAAAAAAGTTAGGTGCTGCTACTATAGAAATAAATAAAAAAATTATTATTATTATTATTATAATAATAATAATAACAACAACAACAACAACAATAATAATAATAATAATAATAATAATAATAATAAAAACGACGTTTTAACACAAAAAACAAAACTTTGATAGTGCACAAATATGACTTTTAACTATTCAAAATTGCACAAATATGACCTCTCTCCAGGTCAGCCCTTTTAACGACGTGACACCGTGTGATTGAATTACCTTTCCACGTAGACGCGAGTGAGACTCACGCATGGGGTTGCAAAATCGGAGGTCATATTTGTTTAGGTTTTAAATAGTTAAAGGTACTATTTGTGCACTATCAAAATTTACGGTCAAAATTATAATTTGGTGTCAAGTTTAGGATCATTTTTATTATTAACTCAATAATTTAATACTAGCATATTTGAGTTATTTTTAATAATTCGATCATATATTTAGAAAAAATTCCAATTAGCAATAAGACCAAATTTTCGAGTACATGATAATAGGTCCGCAATTATGACACGTAGCCCTTTGCACTTTTTGTGTACTTTTCTCTTTGTATTTTTTTTTTTCCTTTTCTCTTCTTGTGGGGTTTCCTAAATGGTCCAAAAAGCAAGAGTGAATTTCAATTTAATATAAATTATACTAGTAATTTGTTTTCTATTTCTTTTTTTTTTTGGGGGGGGGGGGGGGGTACCAAATATTGGATACTTGTAATTTTGTGCTTTTGGTTGACAGACAAAAATGGTAATTGCAGTTACACCATTCATTATTCAACGGTTGAAATAGCAATAATATCAAGATGGTTTGCCCAACATGAATACTCCCTTAGTTTTAATTTATGGACAAACAAAATAAATTTTGATAGTTTGAAAGTTAATTATAAAAAATCTCGATATTTTATATAATTATTGAATTTCATTTTTGGATCTGTCAAGATACATAATTAGCTCCTGATTCATTCAATGAAGATAAATTTTTTTCATTATAAAGATACATAATTAGCCTGTGATAATACATAATTAGCTTCCGATATATTTTTTTCGATTTGAATCTGTTGAGATACATAATTAACTCCCGATATATTCAATGAAAATACATAATTAATTGAGATTTTTGTAATTACTTTGTAAGGTTGAAAATTTGTGTAAATATGATAAATTAAGGTGTATATTTATGTTATTTTTTCTAATTTATTTGTTATACTTTTTTTAAGTTCATTTTTAAAAAACTCTCTCTTTTATACGTTATACATGACATGTTTAAGACCATAAGATTAAAGAATAAAATGCAAACATTATTTTTATATGAGTAAATACATAATTACACCTCTGATCTTGTTCGAGATTTGCAAAAAGACACCTAAACTTTAACTTCGACCTATTACTCCACGATTCTTCTTTATTTCGTTGTAAACACATCATTTTAACCCTCTGCGTGTATACACGTGCTACACACGCGTGAAAGGGCTGAAATTTGATTTTTTTGACCAATTATAAGTTGCCACATGCAAAATAATTGATTTATAATTTATATTTTTTAAAAAAAATAAAATTAATATTTATTTTCTTTTTAAAATTATTTCATACCCCCTCTCTCCTCTCCCCCACCCCATCCACCCACCATTTCTTCTTCAACACCTTCAACACCATTAAAGCTTCAGTGAAGCTTATTTTTTTTTTTTTAAATATCATTAAAACTCCGTTAAACCTCAGCAGAATGTCTTCTTCAACTCCATTAAAGTTCCTCCATTAAAGCTCCATTGAAGCTATTTTTTTTTTCAAAAAAAATATCTTTAAAACTTCATTAAAACTCCATTAAAGCTCATTTAACTATCTATAAAACTCAATTCAATCATTTAACTGTCCTTGAAACTCAATTCAATCATAAAACTATTTTTTGAATTGATTTGAACAAAAAAAAAAAAACTGGACGGGAAGAGATATTGATGAAGTGGGGAGGGTTTGGGGGATTAGGGGGAGATGTTGATGGGGTGGGGGTGTTGGACCGGGGTGGGGGTGCTGAATGGGCGTGGGGGTTGAGGGGAGCTGCTGACGTGGGGGGAGAGGTGCTGGATGGGGTGGGGGAAAGAAAGGGTGGGGTGGGGTGTTAAATTAAATAAAAAGGAAAATTTCATTAAAAAATTATATGAAATTAAACGTAGTTGACACGTGGCAGCACCTGATTGATGCGTGTCTTCATTCACTTTGTTGTGATTGAGATTCAACGAAAAATGATGCGTTTGCAACGAAATAAAGAAGAATCGTGGGGTAATAGGTCGATGTTAAAGTTTAGGTGTCTTTTTGAAAATCTCGGCCAACATCAGAGTGGTAATTATGTATTTACTCTTTTTATATTCCTAAGTTTTATGTTAAGTCAAAACTGGACGAACAAATTGAAAGAAAGAAAGTAATAAAGAACTAATTGAGCTCGATTTTTTTTAATTTTTTATTTTTTTTTGAAGCAGAAACTAACCGACCTAGCTTTGTATGTTTCATAATTAAAAATGGAATCAAATCAATGGATCAATCAATTTTTTGATTGGTCCAAAAATCAGTTAAAATTTGTCATTTTTTAGTAGTGTATTTTGACATATCTATGTATTTGGACCAAAATAGAAAATATCAAAAGGATGTATACATGATATTTTTTATGGTTCAAAAGGTTAGTTATTTTCTTGGACATTTTATATTGCATTGCATGTTATGGCCAATGTATTTAGACCTGTAACGTGATCAACTTGTATGCATATTACTACTTATGTCCCCAAAAAAAGATGATTGCTTCTATGGTTCAAACACGTATCAATTATGTCCCCAAAAAAGATGATTGCTTCTATGGTTCAAACACGTATCAATTCTTCATAACAACGATTACTAGCAGACCTATAATTTCCTAATATTCTCATTTTTTTATAGTGAGAGATTTTTTTCATGAATAATATGGCATTGATATTTAATTAAGATCATAAACTTTTGAAGATAATTAACTTAAATAGTCATTCATCTCAGTTTATTTGGCCCAAAAAAAAAAAAAAGGAATAATCCCTTTTACGATTCAAAGCTTACCATATTCCATAAAGTTATGTGTTCCTTTTGATGATTTATATTGCATGTTATAATTAAAGGCGGAGTCAAAATTTCAATTAAAAAGATTTAATATTTAAAGAAAATCTATCAAAAGGGAGTTAAAGGACTCGCTTCGCCCCTGATTATGATGTCTTAGTCTATATCACAATTGATCGTATGATAAAAATTGAAATTTGGACGCAAAAGTTAATTTTAAATTTAATTTTTATGAGTTCAATATTTAAGATTTTCGAGTTACAAATCCATATCTAATATGTAGTTCTCCCTCCGTTCGTTTTTATTTATCACTAATTTTCTAATTAAATTTCTATTTTAACTCTCACTTTTAACATATCAAGACAAGATAACTTTTTTTTTTCTATTTTACCCTCTGCATTAACTATTTTTTATCCAAATTAATTTTAAGACACAATATAAATATCATTTAATTAATAGGAGTATTATGATAAAATAATCATATTATTAATTATTTTTTTTAATAAATATGACAAGTTAAATTATGACAAGTAAAAATAAAAGAAATATTAAAAGATTTAATAAACTTTTATACATAAATTTATGCTTTAATGGGATAATAATAAATTTATACGTGTTTCTCATCGTTATACAAAGTAGCCAGCTAGCTATAGAGGTGATGAAGTACTATACATTTTGTCATCAATTTCATATGAGACAAAGTACAAAAATAAAAGACAATAAAGGAATGTGAAGTTATTTTCAAAAATCTTTTGATGTTATTTAATTTGTCAATTTATTAGCTAGCTTGGTATATTCGCATTTAACAACTCATTTCATATTTAAATTGTATTTTCAATACGTCTCTTGATGTTATTTAATTTGTCAATTTATTAGCTAGCTTGGTATATTCGCATTTAACAACTCATTTCATATTTAAATTGTATTTTCAATACGTCTCTTTTGTAAAAATCTAATTCTTTTTATATCTGCTCTAAAATCACGTTGAAAGGTATAATCATTTTATCTAAAAGTTTAAGTTTTTAGAGAAAAGACATTTCTATTATCTAATGGGAAAAGAGTAAGAAAAAATTGTTATAACACGCATCAACTTTGCAGGGGTCCTATGACCCCCTCGATTATTTATTATCGTATTTTTGTGGCATATATTTGTCCTGCAGGACCACTTCAAACTCTTACGCGTTCAATGTACGTGTATTCAGGTAGTGGTCCAGTTAGGGAAATATATGCCACAGGAATACGATAATAAATAGTCGAGGGGAGTCATAGGCCCCCCCATAAAATTGAAACATGTTACGATAAATTTCGTCAAAATTTAAGTATATTTCAAACCTTTTTCCTTTATTTAATTATATTTTTAGCAGTACTTATTTATGCTTTCCTTAATGTGAACTTTCTTGTGCGAATCTAAAAAATTTATTATCTAAATATGAATATCATACAACAAGCGAAAAATAAAAAAAATTACCAGCATACCATAGGGGATCCAGGTATTGTGCTGTATTTTTTTTTAGTCAAACACAAGTTTGTCATTTCATATTAATGGGGATTGGGGGAAGGACGTAGCCAAAATAAAGTTAGTCAGGGCCACATCCCGACCCTGTGGGTTTGCATCAGAGTTTGCATTGGTCGTAAGTAGACCCAAAACAAATTGTTTGATCGTACGTCTAAAAGTTTTGCCTGAGCTATCATCTAGAACATAACTTAAAACAAAAGAAGGTGGCGTAGAAGAAGTGATCGGCTTTTCAGTGAACTGTATGGAAGATCCTTTCTTTGCCAGTCGATCCGTCACTGCATTTTGTTCCTTAAATATTTGAGTTGGAGGTGTTGCTCCCAGCTCGTTCAGCAATATCCTGCACTTCATTAAAATGTTATGATACAAAGGATGACCATTATGCAGCATATCAAGGGCTATCATTGAGTCTAATTCAATATCAAAGCTATAAATATGATGCTCCTTGGCTAATCTTAGTCCCCATCTGATGGCTTGGATTTCAGCCATTATTGGACTTATGTGGGGAAAATTGCTTGTCCCTTTTGCCATCAATATGGCCTTTATTTCCTTTTCAAAAAAAAGTTTATGACTGTCACATTTTAATATTAGAAATAATTAGAAAGTAGTATTGATCCTAATATTCTCATATTATTCATTGTGACACTCTATAAGAAGAGAAAAGACATAAAATCGCTATTGGATTTATTCAAAAATTTTAAAAAAATATTTTAATTTTACAAGAGATTTATTATCTCACAAAAGTTATAAAAGTCATTATAAATGAACCATTTTGACTGAATTTTCAGCTCATATATTTTATTACGTAAAAGACGCGTGTGAGGAGGAAAAAATTATTAAATCTGCAAATTAAAAATGACCACGTATAATAAAAAACTTTCACTTTTTTCTTTTCGTATTTTACTATTTTTTTCTTCCTTTTCATTTTTTTTTCCTTTTGTTTCTTTCTTCTACTCCATTAATGGTGTCTTATTTTCTCCTTCCTCTTCTTCTCGATTAGTGAGATGATGATGTATTTTATTGAGATCGGTATTTATTTTTGATAAAAATATTAAAATAAGGCCGGTAAAAAGGAGATGATATGTTAGCCGTCATTTTTCCCGAAGAAAAGGTATTTTTCGACGCCCAAAAAAGTGATAGAATTTCATCGAATTGCTGATTATAAGGGTGGAAGTAATCAATGTTAAAGTGAGCCAAAATTTTAACGAAATTTTAGTAAAACAAATCATAAATAATTATAAAAATTAGTGATTTTCATATAAAATTAGAGGATAAAAAACAACTAACCAAATAAATTCAAAAATTATGTTCAATTTTAATTTGCTAAATCCACTACAATTACGAACACTTGGACAGTGGAAGAGAGGAACGAAGGAGAAGGAAATTAGTGAAAGAAAATAAAAAAAGAAGGATGGGGGTATTGGTTGGCGTGGAGGGAGGGGATTGGGTAAAAGAGAGAAAAGAAAGTCAAAAGAGTAAGTGAGAGAAAAAACAAAAAGAGAAAAATAAAAAAAATATATTTATAAATAAATTAACACGTGTCAACGAGTGATTGGTGTGTGTTTAGCACCTATTTTTTAGAAATTGGGATTGATTTCAAAAAGATGTATTAATATCATTTTAAATTGTTTAGGAAATAATAGGATTTCCGCAAATTTTAGGTGTCTTTTTAAAAATTCGGAACAACTTCTATGGTATCTTTACGTCTTTTCTCTTATAAGAATAATATGAGGTATTTATGCATGCGGTCTAATAAATCGACTTAGATTGTGATGAAATGATTGAAATTCCTACGCTCTTAACAAAAGTCTCAAATTCGAAACTTTGAGAATGAAAAACTATGTTGTTAGAACATTGTCCAAAGAAATGAAAAATGTAGTACACAAATTCGAATTTATTCAGCCCCAAATAAAGTCATTGATTGAATTAAACAAAAAGTAAATATTTTTTCAGAGCTTTCTAAAATTTTTGGTGCCCATACACATTTGAATGACAAAAACTTGCGCACAATTGGTGTATACGTTAAATTAATATTCTTTATCGTGGTTAAGTAATTAAATTAAATAAATAAATTACATGTTAATTAATCATAATTAAGCAAAATGAATTCTAAATTCAAATATATAATATGCATATATTAACTTGATATATACACCAGATGTACATAATTTTAACACATGTGAATTATGTGATAACAAATGAACCAACAACACAAGATCCATACAAAAAAAAAAGGTAGTTGTCAACACTAGGAATCTAAGGTGCTAAGTTGTGTACAAAACAACTTTTTTTTTGTCAATATGCCTCTCAAACAAAGAATAGTGACACTACCACACATATCATGTTGTGACATTACAACATGAATTATCAGTGACGGATCCAGAATTTAGGGATCGTGAGTGTTTGAAAGGTTCAAAAATATATATTGACGTCCAAGGCTTTAAGGTTCCGTCTGCAAACTAAAACACTCAGCTATCTACTTAGTTCACCGGGTGCTTTTCTAAACCTTATAATAAATTTTATACCGTCTTTTATATAATTATACCTAATCTGCATCGAATTTAACCAGTGTTGGAGCACCAAAAGATTGGTTGGCTATAGGTCCGCCCCTGTGTATTATGTCGTATAGTATTCATTTCACACGAGACAAAAGTGCAGGGATGACTGAGATTTCTTCGCTTTTAGTTAAATAAAGTTTTTGAGCTCAAGTTCTCAAACGCACGACAAGCCTTTTATCCTTCTTTGTATGTCTACTCAACGTAAAAATCTTGTGTTCTTTATTCCTACGGAATGAGTGTAATTTATTGATTTTATAATATTTTGATGATTAACAAACTTAATAGACTTGTAAGGATTGAATTAAATCATGCACGTAATGAAAGAGTTCACAACCCGCCTTAGTAATCCTCAACTATGACGTGTGAGTCTGCTTGTTTAGTAGGTAATTTACTATCGAAATATTTTGCTTTCACACAAGGTTAGGGGAAGGTCGATTAAAAAAGGGTTGTTTGATGCATAAATAAATTTGTGTTTATATAGAGTCTGAGAAAGAGTCGTACTTCAATAATATGTAATATACGTATTCTATCTTGGTGCAAGTATTAGTTACTGATTTCATGACTTAAATTTGTAATTTATTGATGGAACACAAATTATAATTACCGTTTGATCTAAAAAATTTCATTTGCTAATCTCCATATAGTAATACGATAATCAAGATACAAGAAATAACATATAGTAATAAAAATCAAATGATAAGAAACTATACAAGAAAAATGCTACGATTACTATATACACGGACAACAAGACAACATACTGCTACCTACTAACTTATATCCTATTTCGTGTTCTCCGCGTCTCTCTGTAAAGTCATGTCCTCAATTAGCTGAAACTACGTCACGATCTACCTTTACCTATCCTGAAATCGTCTATAGTCAACCTCTCGCACCTCCGTATTAAGATATTCATGCATCTTCTTTTCATATGTTCGAACCATCTCAGTCTTGTTTCTTGCACCTTGTCCTCCACCAATCGAAACCACTTCAACCTTCGCCTCGATATCTTCATTTCTAATCTGGTCTATCATAGTATATCAAGAAATCCATCACAATAATCCTCATTTTCACAATCTTCATCTTTTAACGTAAGAGTCCACTACTGACCAACATTTCACCTAATAAAATATGAAAAAACAACATAAATCCCGATAGTTTCGCGTTTACTTATAAACAATTCGACATTTTGCATGATTATTGAAACTCTCACTTTTGATTTTGTCGAGATACATAATTAGCTCCCGATACATCCAACGAAAATACATTTCTTTCTTTGTAGAGATACATAATTAGCTCCCGATACATTTTATCAATTTTGAGTCTGTTCAGATACATAATACATCCAACTAGGGGTGGGCATGGTATGGTATGGTACGATATTTAAAACTTCGGTACGTTAATTTCGGTATTCGATTTTTAAAAATATTATACCATTACCATACCATATTAATTCGGTATGGTTCGATATTTTGACGTTTGGTTTCGGTATTTTGTAGTATGGTAATCGGCAACCATAGTTTGTACAACTTTGACAATATATACTCGCATACTAGAGTATTATTACTTCGACTTTTCAAAAGCACGTCTTAATTGTATCATAAATACACATTACATATGTAGAAATATTGAAAAACAAGTACAAATAATTATTATTGTTAGTTAATTACACAAAAAAGACATTTTAATCAAGATAGAGTAGCGAAAGTTTTAATGTCTAAACATTTTTATACTAATACTAAGTATTATATTTGTGTGTGTGTGTATATATATATATATATATGTATATATATATATGTGTGTGTGTATATATAAAGGTTACTTACGTAACTATATATACTTCGGTATGGTATTCGGTATTTCGGTGTGTCATTTGTAAATACCGAATACCATACAATATACCAAAAAACTTTAAAATATATACCCTATACCATACCAAATACCATAATACCAAAATCATGGTATCAAAAATTTCGGTTCGATATGTCATTCGTTATATATCATACCATGTCCACCCCTAAATCTAAAGAAGATACATTTCTCCTTTGTAAAGATACATAATTAACTTTTCATACCTTTTTTCAATTTTGGATCTATCAAGATACATAATACATCTAGCGAAGTTATATTTTTTTTTGTAAAAATACATAATTAATTTTTAATATATTTTTTTTGATTTTCGATCTGTCAAAATATATAATTAGCTCTCCGATACAGAACGAATTTTTGTTGGACACTCGTGCTTGTGTTTGGGCCCAAACAGCCAAAACCTTCACATTCCTAGAGCCCCCATTTTGGCCCAAATTTCGAGGTACCCGAATCATCACCAGAATCCAAATTTTCAACATTGTTCTCCATTTCTCTTTTTCTCATACTGTTGTTCCATACCCATCACTTTTGCTTCATTGATAATCTTATTCTTCACCATCTCAACAACCCCTTTACTTGAACAAAAAAATTGAATCTTGTAAATCCCCCCCAAAATTTTTATTTTTTTTAAATCAATCTTGAAATCCAAAAAGTACCCATAATTCCTTGAAATCTCTAATAAAATTTTTTAATTTTTTCAAGATCAAGATTCACGAAAAATCAAGATTCTTATCATATATATTGGTGCTGTCCAATTTGTACCATTTGCATCAGGTGTTGTACTCTTTGTCCCCTGTTCAAGAAAAAGATCCAAAAAAATCATTTCTTGATTAGTACCATTATTATTATTATTTTGATAACTGTACTGTCTGGATCAGCTTTCACGCACCTCAACTAATTCTACTTTCCTGTCATTTCTTGATTATTTTATTTTGATAACTGTAGTGTTCAGACCAGCTTTTGTGCAGCTCGACCAATTACCACCAGCAACAGATATCAGTTAATTTTGTCAATCATTTCTTGAAATCAATCTCTAGTTAAAGCTTGCAACTTTTGCTTAGTGAGTGTGATTTAGGATTCAAGAAAATCAAGATTCTTATCATTTCTTGATTGTTATTATTATTTCGATAATCGTGCTGTTCAAACCAGCTTTTGCCCACGTGGACTAATTCCTGCATCTCTCACCAGCAACAGATATCAGTTAACTTTGCCAATCATATTCTTGAAGTCAATCTCTAGTTAAAGTTTGCAACTTTTGCTTAAATGGGTGTGATTTAAGATTCAAGAAAATCAAGATTATTATCATTTCTTGATTGTTAGTATTATTTTGATAATCGTGGTGTCCTGATCAGCTTTTGCACACCTCGACTAATTCTACAGGATACTTTAGTTAACTGTGCATCATTTCTTGAAATCTTGATGGATGTGATTTAAGTTTTCAAGAAAATCAAGATTCTTATGATGTTGGGTGCTGTACAATTTGGACTATTTGCAGCAGGTGTTGTACTTTTTGTCCCAATGGGTATGGCAGGTTGGCATTTGAGTCGTAACAAAATGCTTTTTTTCAGCTGTGCACTTTTCATTACTCTTGCTGTTGGTGTTCATCTTATTCCATATTTCCCTTCTGTTACTTCTTTCCTTTCCTCCTCATCATCAAGTTCATCATCCTCATCGCTTGTCGTAAATCGTAATTCCTGCTTTCCTTTACTTCATCAAGTAGCATTTGATTTTCAAGAATTGGGTAATAACAGTGAAAGGGGTTCTTGGAAATGGATTGAGTTTGAAAATGTTGTGGATTGTGATTTCCAGAAGTTGACAAAGACCGATACTTCGGATTTGTTAAATGGATCATGGGTTGTTGTGGCTGGGGATTCACAAGCAAGATTAATGGTGGTGTCTCTTTTGGAGTTGTTATTGGCGAAAAATGAGATGGAAGTGGTAAAGGGTGATCTTTTTAAAAGGCATAGTGATTATAACATGTTTGTCGATGAGATTGGGATGAAGTTGGATTTTATATGGGCACCTTATGTGAGTAATTTGACTGATTTGATGATGGGGTTTAAAGAAAAAAAGAGTTATCCTGATGTATTTGTGATGGGGGCAGGATTATGGGATATGTTACACGTAAATAACGCGTCGGATTATGGTGTTTCGTTAAAGTCTTTGAAGGATTCAGTAGTGTCATTGTTACCGGTTTCATCAACGTTTGGTAATGAAGATCGTTCTGAGACAAATGTGGTTCCTATTCGGTCGCCTAACCTGTTTTGGTTAGGGATGCCTAAGTTGATAAGCTCAATGTTGAATACGGATGAGAAGAAGGAGAAGATGAGTGATGTAATGTGTGAAGCTTATAACGATGAGCTTTATAGAAGTAAGCTGCTTCAGCAATCTGGTGGGCCATTGTTTTTGCTGGATATCCACTCGTTGAGTAACAACTGCGGAGCTCATTGCACGGACGATGGAATGCATTATCATGGGGCTGTCTATGAAGCTGCTGTACATATCATGTTAAATGGGTTGCTGATAGAATCTAACCAGAAGCTATGACGGAGAAATTATGGTTTTCTGTCAACTGAGTAACGCTACGACACCCTTCCGCAATGGGAAAGGACAATAGAGTTACATGAGTAGTTGCTAGAGCTCATACTTCAATAACGTCGGTGAATACTTTTTTCCAGGTCTTTCTTTGGCAACTGATATTTCAATAGAAAGAATTCTTTGTTGGTAGTTTATATTCTTTTTCCCTTGTTCAATTGTATGATTACTGATAATTACACGATTTGTATTCTAGAGTAGGAGAAACTCCGCATATCTCATATCCGATTTTGATGTGATCATGTGGACATATGTAGAACAATCAATGTTTCTGAAATATGTACAATATTTTGAATTTCCAATTAAATGATTGCACCTTTATATGATCCGTATGTTGCTTCATTTGCTTTGTATCTTGGTATTTGGTTGTTATAGTTTTTCTTGCAATTCTGCTTCGATAACATTCTTTTTGAACCGAGGATATATCGGAACAACCTCTCTACCCCACAAAGGTAGGGGTAAGGGCAGCGTACATCGTAACCCTCCCCAGACCCCACTTGTGGGATTACACTGGGCATATTGTTGTTGTTTGTGTATGGTCTTTTACTTGCTTTTGCATCAAGTTAACCTTGAAGCTAGTTAAGTGTGATACGACAATAGACCCTATGTTCTTGCTACCTCTCCAGTTAATTTAAATAAGTTAATGGATTAAATAACCCAAACGCCTGTTTCAGTCCAAATTAATTGTTGATTTTGTTGTCAAGAAGTCCAGGATCATATTCCTGGGTTCCTCACATAGCATTCCTTGCGATTATTAGACCGATAAGTTGCAAAATTAATACTTGGTTGCAAGATGAGGGGCAAGAAAAGACGATTTTCTGATTGTGTTGCAAAGATGCAGGGTGAGGAAATTTGGCTCGTCTTCCTTCTCCAACCACTGGAATTCTCGTGCTTTACTTTCAGCTTCCAGAAACCGATCAATCTGCCAAAACTTTCTCCACTTGATACCGATAAAACTCATTATCTCTTTCTTCATTTTATCCACCTTTAACCGGAATACACATATGAGCAGTTGATGTGTCTGGTTGTAAACCTCCAACCTTGTTCGCGATGACTGTAAATGTAGCTTTGTCTTTGATTGCATTTTGATCTTATTTAGATATAGTGATTTGCTATGTTGCTTGTACTCTCCAAAAATGTTGCCGCACCTGGATCCAAAACGCACTAGTTATGGAAGATCCGACATGTATCCATCGATATTTTTGAAAAGTCTGAGCAACATAGGTCATTTGTCAACTTCCCGAGGAGTGGAGGTGGTTATCTTGAATATATACACATTTTCTTTAGTTTGTTAGCTTTTGAATTGAGGACACAACAAGAGAAAACATTATTGGAGATCACAACTTTTACTTATTATGTTGTGTTGAGAATGTTGTGCAGTCATAGTTTAGTCCCTTGAACTATGGAACTTCCAGCAACAAAGGAAAGTTGCTAACTAATCTTTCAACAACATAAAACGGGCCAAATACTCCCGTGGATTTAGTCGAGGTGAAGCTGGCCCAGACACCACGGTTATCAAAAAAAAAAAAACAGGCCATATACATTAGCACTGGGCACAATAAGAGGTGCTAACTCAGAATCTTTTATCCAGTAAAGATGAAATCTCCTGGGAAAAATGCTTCGAATATTTGTGTAATTCTCTTAGTTGCATCCATTAGTAGGTGTTGTCAATCTTTTCGTTAGAGAATCATCACTAGTATAAACGTTAAGGTGATTTTTCTATCTATTTAAGCCTTGGTGGAAAATTATCCGGTACCGGTACTGGTGGGAGATAGCAAGTACCAGTCAATTTAGTTGGGGTGTGTGCAAGACAGCCGGGATAATGGTTATCCGATAAGCTGGTGGAAGGTAGCAAGTCAACAGCAGCCTGGTGCACTAAAGCTCCCGCTATGTGCAGGGTTCGGGGAAGTGCCCCACCACAAGGGTGTATTGTACGCAGTCTTACCTTGCATTTCTGCCAGAGGCTGTTTCCCAGGCTTGAACCGGTCACATGACAACAACTTTACCAGTTACTCCTGGTGGAAGGTAGCAAGTACTCATCAATTTTTTGTATCTGTTATACCTTTATGACCAAATGACTGATAGTTGTCTACGCCCAAGGTCAAATTATCGACATCAGTATTGAGGTAACAAGAAGATGCATTGGCTGATAACACATCCATCGGCCTTAGCTGCGTAAATCATATGTTTACCGATAGTCCATCTCAACAAATTGCAAGGTAGCGGTGGAATCTAGCGCAAGTTTGCATGTTCAATTACGTTTGGCTTGAACTTTATACATAAGTATAATAAGGTCACAATCGATCTGAACCCACCGGTTCTATATCCTGGATTCGCCTCTGGCATGAATTTCCCTTCGTCACAAATTTTGCAGTGTCTCCCAGAACTGCACCAGCTCGGAGCCAAGCAGTTTCATTTCGGATATCTGTATTACAGAACACATGCTATACATGATTGAAGAAAATCTGATGTTGGAAGCACTGAAAATTATCCTCAGCAACCCAAGTTGCACGGACTCTTCGCTTTCGATGCCGCACCCGTGTCGGATTCTTCAAAAATACACTAGTTTTGGCGAATCCGATACGCACCCATTGACATTTTTGAAGAGTCCGAGTAACATAGTCAGCAACACTGGTCTATGTGCAACAATTATTTTTCATATAGCTAACTTACTATTACCTTAAAGTGGCAGTTCTCTTTCTCTACTTACATTCAAGTTTACTAGTGGTTTATAATACAGGAATAGCATACAATAGTGATGATTTTACAGCTTCAAGTTCCACTACTCGATCGCGATGAATCCCTCAAACTGCTTTCCGGCAGAATCCTATGAGTCGAACTGCTTTCCTTGATAAGTCTGTCCGAAATTCCAGTTCTTCGGAGCAACATTGTAAGATGTCAAGGTGACTCCAGCACTGCTGGTTATCTCGAAAGAGATAGGTTGATTCTTCAAGTCGGCGCTTATATGCCAGTTTTGGCCCCAGATCCTACCCATAGGAAGCCATCCTGTTCTCGAACCCTTCACTTTTGCTGCGACTATATCGCCTGCGCCTGCAACGTTGCTGATTAACACGGACAAAAATATCCCAGCACCATTGATCGTGAATCGAACTCCTCCTTCCTTTCTGCACTTAATTCTGTTGGAAAAAGCATATGGTAATGTACATGTTTTTGTTGGCAATGGAGGAAGTGTAACAGAACTCAGGGTGAGGCTTATTGGTCAATGACGTGGGTCTAAGTTTTCCGGACTCTCCATAAATGTCGCCGCACCCGTGTCGGATTCTTCAAGAATACACTATTTTGAAGGATCCGACACACATCCGCACACATTTTTGAAGAGTCCAAGCAACATAGACGTGGGTTGAAGAACATCATGAGGTCTCATGTTCAATTTCCAGTAGAGACAAAACGCTAGGTGGTTCTTCCTATCTGTTCTAACCTTGGTGGACAGAGCTACCTTGGTACATGTTGTTGGTGGGAGGTGGCAGGTATCCCGTAGAATTAGTCGAGGTATGCGCAAGCAGGCCCGGACACCGCGATTACAAAAACGAAAAGGTATATTGTAGAACATCCTTAGTTAATCTGGAGTTCAGATCGAACCATAGTGTACTTGGTGAATGTTCAAGTGCAACAAAGTGACACCAGCTGTGAGAAGCGGAAAAACCATAAAATGAAAATGACGATTGTTCATGGAGGTTTCTATCGGAAGACCTCTTGGTTCTGGTAAACGGATCACAATTACAGGTACCCGGGAGGGAGCATACCAATCGAACGAACAAAATACAACAATCAAAGAACTGCTAGATTCAGTGTTAGTAAGATACATTTTCTTACCATATTGATAAGAGAAAGAATAACTGCTAGATTCAGTGTTAGTAAGATACATTTTCTTACCATATTGATAAGAGAAAGAATCACAACTTATAGTACTTCTCGTACAACTTTTGAATATCAAAATTATATTTTTAAAATATTGAATGAATCTAATTCAATTTAGCTCCAAAGATTAGTCAATTGACTCTCGAGAAGTGAAACATAACAAGTATTTTGGAGATCAAAGGAGTCGATCAAGATAAAGCTCCAAATATTAGTCGATCTATCTTTCGAGAAGTGAAACATGACAACTATTTTGCGACCAAGTGAGTAAATCAGAAAGCTTAAAAAATTAGTCAGTTTGACTCTTGAAAAATATAACGTGACAACTATTCTAATTTGGCTCTCCAAAAGTGAAATATGGCAACTATTCCAATTCAACTCTTGAAAAGTGAAACGGGACAACTGTTCTGTTTAGACTTTCAAAAAGTGAAATACAACAACTATTTTCGGACCGATTGGATAGCTCCAAAGATTAGTCAAAATTGACTCTGGAGAAGTGAAACGTAACAACTATTGAATTTAAAATAACACATGACAACTATTTTGAAACCCAAATGGTTAGATCAGGGAGCTCCAAACATTAGTTGATTTGACTTTCGAAAAGTGATACATGACAATTGACAACTATTACAATTTGACTCCCAAGAAGTGAAACACTACAACTTTGTCAATTTGACTATTGAAAAGTGAAATATGACAGCTATTTGGGATCAAGTGAATGATTAGTCTATTTGACTTTCGAAAAGTGATACATGACAACTATTCCAATTTGACTCCCAACAAGTGAAACACGACAACTTCAGTCTATTTGACTTTCGAAAAGTGAAACATAACATATCTTCCAATTTGACTCTCGAAAAGTGACACACAACAACTATTTTGGGACCAAGTGAGTAGATCAGATTTGACATTTGACTCTCGAAAAGTAAAACATGACAACTATTGTGCGTAGATCAGATTTATCATTTGACTCTCGAAAAGCAAAACATGGCAACTATTTTAGAACCGAGGAAGCAGATGATCCTCAGACGCACGAGAATCTAGCTCAATTGGTTAACTACCTCAACTTTCACCTTGTCGGTAAAAAAACGAAAAAATTGAAAACATAGTAAAGTGATTTTGACTAACCTGCGATATTGAACAGGCATATTAGAAGCTTTCCAAATAGCAATTTTCTCAAAAGCTTCAATAGGCAAAACAAAATGTGCATTTGGTACATTACAATGTCCACCTCCATCACTTTCTAATCCATAATTTGGTGCACAAAAGTTTGTTGCAGTAACAATAATTGAAGTACCAGGTATACACCATTTAAGTTCCTCAACACATCGTACTTCAAAACAAGCACCACAAATTTGTCCCTTTTCAAATAGTACTGTACTTAAACCAGCTGTGGATTTACCATATCCACTTCTTTCCAGGTCACCGTATCCGCACGCGCCACCTACTGCGTCTCGTGGATCGACAGGGGCGTAGTAGGTGGCACGTGCTGGCCGCCACTCAAATTTTTGAGTGGCGGCCGCGGTCGGTGACCAGTTGTAGTGAGAGTGAACTAGTGGGAGTACTGTTAGTAGTAACTGTAGTAACATTGTGTGAGAGTGTTAAAAAAGAAAAATTGGGTTTCTTTTGGTTATTATTGAAGATTCTTTTAGTATTGGGAAGTGGGGAATTTTATGGGTTTTCGATTTGCCACTTAGGACGCATGCATTTCATGCTATTAGTTCATTTGACTCTCGATAAGTAAAATATTACAACCATTTTAAAATCGAGTGAGTAAATCAAATTTGTCATTTGACTCTCCAAAAGTAAAATATGACAACTATTTTAGGACCGAGGAAGTAGATGATCAGATACAAGAGAATCTAGCTCGATTGGTTACCGTATCCAAATGCGCCACCTAATACATCACGTGGATCAACAGGAGCGTAGTAGGTGGCATGTGTTGACCGCCACTCAGATTTCTGAGTGGCGGCCGCGGTCGGCGACCAATTATAGTTTATGTGTCTGTTTATACATCCCAACGTCAGTGGGTATATGGATGTTAGCTGATGTCAAGTTAAAAGGTTAGCTTACCCATTACGTAAACGGTTCTTTATTAAAAAGAAGAATAAAATTTTTAAAAATATTATTAATATCTTCTTGTTTATATATGAATTTATCACATCTACTGAGTCACGTACCCCACGCGCCACCTACTACGTCACGTGAATATGCGGGAGCATAATAGGTGGCGCCTTCTGGCCGCTGCTCAAATTAGGGATGTGCATTATTCGGTTCGGTTCTGTTTTATGTATTATCAATTTGATTTATCAATTGACGATTTTTTAAATATGTTAAATCAATTACTAAACTAATAAGATATTCAAAATATTTAAACTTCTCCATTGATTTTCGATGGAAATTGCTAAGCTACTACAGTATTTTTTTGGTTTTTTTTTTTCCCAATGTTCGATATCAATACTAATATCTGAAGTTGCGCTTCGTAAGATCCACAGAAAAGAAAAATGTTCCTTATTAGGATTTTTCATATGCAAAGTTCGAACATGAAGCATTTAATTAAGATTGAAAGAATCTTATTTATCACATCATAATCCTTAAGATCAGTTTAAAAAGATAAAAGTAGGGGTGGACATTTAGTATTCGGTTTGATATTTTCAAAATTTGGGTTCGACAGTTCGGTAATCGGTATTTGAATGTAGATACCACATACCATACTTATAAATATTGGTTCCGTAATTTGATAATCGGTAAATTAAATTTTGGTTCGGCACGGTATTTGGTAATACCATATTAAAGTTGGAGATGAACAAATATACGTTTACACTTCAAAGAGTATATTTAATAGAAACCCTATTTAGTATTTTTTTTGTTGCTTTTTACAATATATTACCAAGGTCCAAGAGATTGTAGGGATGACTAATACTATTGTCTATTGGATTGGTTATATATATATAATTCGATATTCAGTAAATACCGAATACTAAATGATATTAATATCTTGTACCAAACCCAATCCTGAATACCGAAATGTTGAAATTTTACTCCAAAATACCATACAAAATTATCGAATATCAATTATCAAATTTTTCAATTTGGTTCGATAATTCAATTTTCGGTATTTTATGTCCAACCCTAGGTTAAAACTTCCTAATAGATGTTTTCATGCGCTAAATTCAGACTTGAAGCATCTAATTAAGAGTGACGAAATTTTATTTATTCCACCACGATCCTTGGTTGGACAATGGCTTTGGCCAATTCCAAGTATATCCTCCCTTTCCCTTGCTCCACTTCGTTTCACTCGTGTACTTTTTTCTTCTGCTTGTAAAAAAGAAATTATGAGATTGATATTGTAACAAAATAGAACTTTGATTCTTAACGTTTTTTCAAATATCTAAAAAGAATTAAAAGTTTCTAAACAAAGAAGTGGACGTGCCGGAGTGGTTATCGGGCATGACTAGAAATCATGTGGGCTTTGCCCGCGCAGGTTCGAATCCTGCCGTCCACGTTACTTGTCGGTTTTTATCTTTTTGCTCGGCATTAAGGGGTCGTTTGGTATGTGCGATTAAATTCTGCATCCCGATGACCGTGTTTATGGAAATATAACGTAAACATAGACCTTAACTTACCATATTTATACAAATCCTCACCCTTACAAAGTAATTATAAAAATTTCGACTAAGTATGTATCTTCGTTGGATGTATCGGGAAACTAATTATGTATCTGGAAAGACTCAAAATAAAAAAAAAAAAACATACCGGGAGCTAATTATATATATTTTCAAACGAAAAAAATGTATCTTCGTTGGATGTATCAGAAGCTAATTATGTATCTTGATAAATTCAAAATTTAGATTTTTAGTAATTATGCAAAATGTCTAAATTTTCTATAATTAAGCTCCAAACTATTTGGATAAACATACACCCTTAATTTACCATATTTACACAAATTTTCACCCTTACAAAGTAATTACAAAAATTTTAATTAATTATGTATCTTTGTTGGATGTATCATGGAGCTAATTATGTATCTTTACAAAGGAAAAATTGTATCATCGTTGGATGTATTATGTATTTCGACAGACACAAAATCAAAAAGAATGTAGCAGGAACTAATTACCTATCTTTACAAAGGAAAAAAATGTATCTTCATTGGATGTATCAAGAGCTGATTATGTATCTCGACAAATTCAAAATCGAAAAATCTCAGCAATTATACAGAATGTCATAATTTTCTTTAATAAACTTCAAACTGTTTAAATTTATGTTATTTAACTATTATTTATACTTTCAACCAAATGAAGTATAAATTTATCATAGGATTAATCAAGGGATATTCAATCCCATCTTCGTGATGGAATAAATTTAGTATGTGAAATAAAATTTTGTGTTGTGTTAACGGTGAATGTATTGATACCGTCAACCAAATCCAAATGCAGTATAAATTTATCATAGGATTAATCAAGGGATATCCAACTTGAGATATTCTATCTTATCTCCGTGATGGAATAAATCTGGCACGTGAAATAAAATTCTGTATTTTGTTGATGATGGATATGTTTATACCGTCAACCCAATGCAGTATAAATTTATCATAGGATTAATCAAGGGATATCCAACTTGAGATATTGTATCTCATCTCCGTGATGGAATAAATTTGGCACGTGAAATAAAATTCTGTATTTTATGGACGATGAATATGTTTATACCGTCAACCAAATGCAGTGTAAATTTATGGTAGGATTAATCAAGGGATATCCAACTTGAGATATTCTGTCTCATCTCCGTTATGGAATAAATTTGCTACGTGAAATAAAATTCTGTGTTCTGTTAATAGTGGATATATTTATACCGTCGATCAAATGCAATATAAATTTAACATAGAATTAATCGAGGGATGGTGAGATGGTTGGTGATGACCATTAAAAGTGAAAAGAAATGTGCAAAGAAAATAAGTAAATTCTTTGTAAATAAAAACATACAAAGAATAATAATGTTACACAATTACTAGACATGAAATATGTCTTAATTAGTTCAAAAGCTAAATAAATTTCTTGTTCCATATTATTGTTGATATTGAATTGGGGTATATGGTTAGAACAAGCTTAACATTATTCAAGTATATTTGTTTAGCTACATAATTCCAAAATCCTTTTTTCCAAAGTTATAAACTTTATAGCTTACATCAAGTCTCACTAGCAAGTGTACAACAACAACATATTCAGAAATTGACGAATTCAAAATCGAAAAAAGTAGATACATGAACTAGCAAAGGGAGTTCAAATCAATTATATATAAATAAAAAATAATTATAGTTTAATTTTTCGCCGAATGAGATTCGGGTGAACCCCCTAATCATAAGGTGGCTCCGCCTCTGTACCTAGAGTAGTTCCCACAAAGTGGGATCTGAAAGGATAGAATGTATACAGAACTTTCCCCTACCCCAGTGTGAGGTAGATAAGTGATAACCTGTTTCCGAAAAACTCCCGATTCAAGACAAAAACAGATAGAAAAAGACGCAATATAAATACAAGAGATCATAGATAGTAACAACAGATAATAATATAATACTACAGTCACACTACACAAAACAATCAGACTTTTAACATAGTTCACTTGGATTTCACAAATCTCTAGTGACTAAAGCATTGGATTCTTTTTTCTCTTTTTACTTAGTAAATGTCTAGAATTTCAAGAATGGATCTATTACAAAGTGGACAACAACCTCGATTTACCCAAAGTTCTCTTGAACACACCCTGCAAAATGTGTGACCACATGGTATAAATGCTGCTCCTTTTCTCCTTACCATGCACACACAACACACACTATCACTACCCACCCCCACCCCCACCCCCACCCCACCCCCCTCCTCCTCCTTCAATAATTCTCCTTCATAAACTTCTGTCTCCTCTAACAACCTCATCAATGACATTCTCCTTGGTGTCCTCGGGACACCTTCATCGGGCCTTAATAGGCCCGAACCTGAGTCTAATACTGGTCTCAAGCTCGAAATGTTGTCCACTTCATTGTCTCTAAAGTGGCCTTCATCAAGCCTCAATGGGCCTGAACTTGAGTCTGGGCTAGGTCTCAAGCTTGAAATATTGTCCACTTCAGTGTCTCTGAAGTGGCCTTCATGGGGCCTCAATGGGCCCGAACCTGAGTCTGAGTTGGGCCTCAAGCCTAAAATGTTGTCGACTTCATTGCTGTCTCTGAAGTGGCGTTCGGCGGCCAATGCAGCCGCCAAGTTCATCCCAGAACTTCCTCCTCCCACCGCCAAACACGCCGTAGGTGTTTCTGACGGTGTGTGGATGTGATGACTCATCACATCCACATCATTGTTTTCGTCATTGACGACATTAAATGTTGTTGATGACATGATACCCCAAGTGGACCCACAACATCCTATACCTTTTAATCCTAGCCGTTCAATCAAACTCTTTCTTCGCCTTATAACTCGATCACGACCGTCCATTTTCTCTAACCTTTCCTTTGATTTTTCCTGCAAATTTAATACCTAAATTTCATTTATTTCAGCCATTTAATTTGTAGATGAAATAATCAACATATTATTATACAATAAACATGTGTATCTATATAAATTTTTAGCACTCAATATGAAAAATTAACTTTAATGAACATTTTGAACAAGTATATATATATACGTGGCATATTTGATGGTTCAATTGAATTCAATATTTTCTAACACCTAATATACATAGTAATGATCATAATTTTAAAAGTATAATAAATTTTACCTTAAAGATTGAACTGTAATGAGAACGGGTTATCGAGTGGCAACTAGGGACAGACTGAGAACGATTCCTTTAGAAGTCTTCTCCAGAAGTTAGAACGGCCAATTCAGAACTGATACGAACTAGGAAAATTAGACTATTTAGTCAAAACAAAATACTTCAATAACTCATCATGTTTGAATTTTGAATCTATATATAAACATATCTATATAAAGGGTAAAGAAGTATAACAACAATAGTAACATACTTAGTGCAATTTCACAAGTGAAATTTAAAGAAGGTGTTCTGTACGTACGCATCTTATCCCTACCTTACAATAACAAGGTATAATAAAAACAACATATAATAATATATACAACATAATTTCAGGCTGGTGGTGTGCATGCAGCCTTACCTATGAGAGAAGTTATTTTCGATAGGACCAAGCTCAATCTTAAGATAATGGATGAACAAGAAAAATACAATATGTATAGAAAAGAGAATTATATATACTTACCAACAACCAAAAGTTGAAATTAATGGTAGGTTAAAATGTCATTAAAATTACATCAAGAATGAGTAATCCTCCATGACTACTAGCCCACGACCATCTTCAACATATTGTAATTTCACATGTGGAATTTAAGGAAGGTGGCGTGTACGCAACTTTATCCTTACCTTATAAAAATAAAAAGATTATTTTCGATAAACCTCGAGATGATGGATGGAGAAGGAAAAATACAATAGGTATGGAGAAGAGGATATATACTTACCAAGAATCAAAAATGAAATTAATGGTAGGTTAAAAAGTCATTGAAATTACATCAAGAATGAGTAATCAATCCTCCATGACTACTAGCCCACTACCACCTTCTCTTCTTCTAATTCAATTTAATTATCAACAATTTGAAGAAAAAAAAATTAGATGAAGGAAGAAAATAGAGCTATTTTTTTGGTAAGAGTATGATAGGAAGTCAATGAAATGTGGTGTCTTTGCAGAAGAAAGATAAGAGGAGGGGGGGGGAGGGGGGACTAGTAGGTATAAATGATGACACCTATTTTTATTTTAGTTCTTTGGGGGGGTGTTCATACCATTTTGGTAGGAGCCCCGATTAATTCGAATCGCATACTGCAAGGTTTATTTTGGGGGTGATGCTCTCAATAGAATTTTTTCTGTACCTAGAGCTCAAACTCAAAATCTCTGATTAAGAGTGAAATAGTCCAACACTACAATACCAACTCATGTTGGTTATTTTACTTGTAGGTATAAATGACACCTATTTTATTTTACTTTTGTTATATTTTTTATTTTCCAATCGATTTTTAATGTTCATATTAGAGTTTTGATTAATCCGAATCATGCATTGCAGGGTCTATTATGAGAATAATGCTCCCAACAAAATTTTTTTCATATCAAGACTCGAATTTAAAACATCTGGTTAAGGATGGAGTAGTCCACCGCTACGGCACATGTTGGTTGCTTTACTTATATAAATTGAAGCTAGCTTTGAATATGATTTGAAAACAAAGAAAAAGACAAAATGGAAGGAAGAAAAGAGCAACAAAAAGAGAATAATTGGTGTGGTCTTTTCTTTGTGGTTTAAATTACTTTATATTTGGTTTGAAAAATTAAAGGAATAAATTTGTATACGCGTAGAGGCGGAGCTAAAATATTAAGTTTATGATGTTTATTAATTTTTGAATAAATTATGTATATTATTAATAAAAATGTAAAAATATATCGTTTGAGCTAAAACTATATGTCCGGACCAACTTGCACATACCTCAATTAATTTTATAAGATATATGTTACTTTTCACCATCAACAGGTGTCGAGTAAATTTATCAATCATCTTCACTGAAATTTAAATTTGAGATCTCATTGTTCTCACTAACTTCATTAATCACTAGACTATATTAATTATTATTTATAGGTATTTGGAAAAAGAGTTTTTTAAAGTTAAAAAATGATATTTGAAAGTTAATATTATTTTTGAAAAAAAGATAATATTCATTTTCAAAAACTAATCAAAAAATGGATCTATTTTGAAAAAAATAGAAAAATTCTCTTTCCAAAAGCAACCTAATTTCTAACATTACTTTATTTGGCTTGAACTTATAACTAAAGGAAAAAAGATTAATAATTATTTTATTGGAAAAATAACGTAAACAGCTTACACAAATCGTCATTCTTAAAAATAATAATTACAAAAATTCTAACTAATTATGTATTTTTATCAAAAATTATAAAAATATATAAGGAATTAATTATGCATCTTCACAAAGAAAAAAAATATATCTTCGTTGAATGTATTATGTATTTCGATAAATCTAAAATTTAAAAAATATATTAGGAGATAATTAGGTATCTTTACAAAAAAACTATATCTTTATTGAATATATCAGAAACTAATTATATATATCAATAGATTCAAATTTTAAGTAATTATATAAAAAGTTTAAACTTTCTATAATTAAGCTTTAAATTGTTGAAATTTGTTTTATATGTCCAACAGTTATTTTCTGATTAAAGTTTGAGTTTTTGACAAGAATTCCTTTTTTTTAATTATTTATTTATTGAATTAAATATTTCAAAAAGTTGTGTGTTTGTATAAGATTTTAGGTAATAAAGTCAAAAGCCATCGAAGCAGGCTCAAATATCTAGATTTTTCCATGTGGCATTTGCCTTTGGCTTTAGGTTATTTTACTCTTTTTGTTTTTTTTTTAAAGTTGAATATTCGATATTGTATTGATGTTAAATTAAGTTTATATTGGTATATTATGAGATTCATTTCTAAAGTAGCGTTTTCGCCTTCCAACTTTTTTTTTTTTCATTTTCAGAAGCTCGAACTTTTCCTTTATTTCAAGATAAATATTCGATATATATTTTTCTTTATTTTTTTCTTTTCTAGCTTACTGTTTTATATACATATTATGTTCGGTTAATTCAAATTCGTGATATGTAACATAACTTATAGTATTATACTGTCATCTATTGGTGTTTTATTTTTTTAATTAACTAGCGATGTGCTATTTCATTTTATTTATTTTTATGTTTTTGGTGATTATACTGTTATCTGTTTTGGGTCGGGGGTCTATTGAAAACAATCTTTCTACTTCATCGGAGGTAATGATATGATTTGCGCACACTTTATCCTCTCTAATTAAACCTCATTTTATGGAAATACGTTGGGTATATTATCGTTGTTGATACGTAAGATTTATTAAACATAGTGTTTTTTTAACAAAGAAATTTAATTTTTAAAATTTAAAGTCAAGGCCTCTAATTAAACTATTAGAAATTTTCTATTCATTTCACCAGAAAATTTGGTGATGCATTAATATATTATCCCTTTATTTATTTAAGTTTAATGATTCAATTTGTAGTTTGAGTGGTTAAACCAGATAAGCTAGAGTATATTAGGAAAATATTATAATTTAAGTTGAGGTTTTATTGTACAAAATTCGATTATGGATACTCTTATCCATTTTGATATCTTATTTTATTTTATACAAAGGTGTTTAACTGAATTTTGAGTTTAAGAAAATTTTAAAAACTTAATTTTGACACATAAGCTAATTATATAGTACAAATTATTGTTGTTGTTTGTTCGCTTTGAACTATCTATGTCGTTACGAAAAATAATTAATATGAGTATTTTACTATAATATTCAAATTGATATTATAGTCTTAGATCTTGAGAAATAATTTGGTGATAATAATTAATGTTGAGAGTAAAATAAAAAGGGAAAAAAGAGGAATCGAACTAGATACACTCAACAACAACAACACATCAGTGCATTACCACAGAGTGGGATATGAGAAGAATAAAACGTACGCAGTTTATACTATTATCTTAGATGAAGTAGAGAGTCTATTTCTAATAGAACTCGGCTCACGATAGATAATAGTATAACAAATAAAAAAACATAAAAATAAACAATAAAATGAGATAACACACTACTGTATAATAAAAGAAATAAGACACCGACAGAGTAATACTATAAACTATCTATTCGAGATGACCAACATTATCGGAACACTACAAACAAGTAATTACAAGAAACTACAAGCATAGATACAAATAAAACATTCCCTTCTACTCAGTGACGGACCCAGAATTTAAGGATTGTGGGTGATTAAAAAATTAAAAAACTGAAAAAAAGTAAAAAATTGTCTCAACGAGGTTTGAACTCGAGATCTCCCTTTTAGTTAAAAACCTTAAGATCAATCTTAATGCTAGTGCACCCAGTCAACTTTTTGTTTTAGTGAGTGCTTTTATATCTTTTATACCTATTTTTGTATATTTTATATTTAATTATACCTATTTCGTGTCGAGTTTACTAAGTGCCGGAGCACCCAAAAAAATAATGTAGGTCTGCCCCTGCTTCTACTATTACGGACGCGCTTTTACCCACTAACCCTCTACCCTAATTCGCGTCCTCCACATCTTTCTATCAAGGGTCATGTCCTTTATAAGCTATAACTGCTTAATGTCATGCCTAATCACCTGCCTCCAATATTTCTTTCTCCTACCTCTACTCCACCTAAAATCATCCATTGCTAGTCTCTTACTCCTCCGTACTGGAGCATTCGTGCACCTCCTCATCACCAGGGGCAGACCCACGTGCATTTTTAGGGTGCTCGAGCACTCACTAAACTCGACGTAGAAGAGGTATAATTATATAAGAAACAGTGAAAAATGGTAAAATATATAAAAAAGCACCCAGAGAATGGTTGGGTGCTCTAGCTTTAGGCATAACTTCCATGTCTCACATCTTGGGATCGAATCTCTGTAGCCATATTGTCTAATAAATTATTTTTTTAAAACACCCACATCCTAAAAAAGTTGGGTTCGTCATTGCTCATCAGTCTGAACCATCGAAGTCTCACTTCTCGAATCTTATCTTCCACCGAAGCCACTCCCACCTTCTCTCGAATAACTTCATTTCTAACCCTATCTCTCCTAGTAAGTTCACACATGCATCTCAACATCCTCATCTCCGTCACCTTCAACTTTTGGATGTGGAAGTTCTTAAATGGTTAACACTCGGCTCATACAACATAGCCGACAGAATTGTCACTCTGTAGAACGCACCTTTAAGCTTAGGAGACACCTTCTTATCACACAAGATTCCAGAAGCGAACCTCTACTTCAACCACCCCGCACCAATCCGGTGCGTGACATCCTCATCAATATCTTCATTTCTCTGAAACTTAGACTCAAGATACTTAAAACTATTCCTCTTCAAATAATTCCAAAAAAAACAACTCCACTACCATATCATCCCATGCGTCAAATCGTGAACTTACATTCCAATAATAAATATTATCAAAACATAAGTGTAGGTAAATCTCCATCGACCCTTAAATAAGGGGACAAATTATGTTTACGTGGTTTGTGATGATTGTGCATAAATCTTTCATATTTAATTTTAGTTAATTTATATGCATTTTTATCTCATTAAATTATTAAACTATAGTAAATTTACATAATTTGAAATAAAAATATTTGATACAAATAAATATTATCAATATAGAAGTATAATTAAAAAACACAAGTTCACATGTGGCCGTGACCCAAAGTAAAAAAAGATTCCGTTACCGGGAATCGAACCCGGGTCTCCTGGGTGAAAGCCAGATATCCTAACCGCTGGACGATAACGGATGGTTGGATAGATGTTAGTTTAAAATATATTTAATATAAAATAAATAATACAGTGTGTTTGGCATAGGAGATAAAAAACATTTTAAAACTTATGTTTACAAATTACCAACAAAGGTTTGTTACGAATACAAAGGGGTCGTTTGGCGTGAGATATTAAGACAAATTATCTCGGAATAAAATAATAATTTTGGGATAAACTTTTTAATACATCGTTTGGTTTGACAATACTCGGGATAATTTATCCCAGGACTAATAATAATCCCGGGATAAGTTATACCATATATTTGGTGGTATAAGTTATCCAACCTTAATTTATCCTTGGATAACATTATAAAATGACAAAAATACCCCCAAATCCATTACAAACACATTGCTCCAATCTTTTTCATCTCCTTTTATTTCTTCGATCTCTAATTATTGCTTTTGAAATTGAAAAAAAATTATTGATATCTACTTGATTATCTAAATAAAACGCATTATTTATGACAAATTAAAAAGACCAAAGTATCTTATTTTGGAACTATAAAAATATATGACTAAGAAAAATTAACCTCTTATTAATTGAACTTTGTATTTTTTTTCATCCCATTGCTCGTGAATTTTACCAACTTATATACTATTTTCTTATATAAAGGATCAAAATGCAAAATTAACAAATAAAAAATTAAAATATGTTAGATTCATACATAATAAGGATCAAAACTAGGTACTATAATTTTTTATATATCCAACAATATAAGTACTAGTATATTTTTTTAAGCATAAAAAAAAGGGAATTCAACATTTACTGTTTCCTTTCAAGTATTATTTTTGTGAATTGCAACACAAAAAGTTCTTACAATGAAAAGATTAATTAAAGTAAGTAGATTTTATAATAATAATTATCACTCACGGTAATCTGTAAAATATTTTAGCAACTACAAAGGTCTTGCCTAACTTAATACACATTATAGTTTCACAATCGACTTTATTGTTCAATTACATATTTTAAATTAAATAGTTTTTTAATCACTTGAAAATTGATATTGTGTATATCAATTAAAATGAATTTTAATATTCCATATAATATGAGCAATATGTGTTTAAATGAAGTGACATAAACACCAATTTTTTTTTACTTTAACAAACTTAAGTTGGAAGTTTTTATTTCAAACTAAATAAGAAGTAGTAACATTTTTTTGTTAAACACACGGAATAATCATGGGAAGACACACACAAAAATTAAGCTAAATAAGATGAAAGTTTTATTTTTAAGAGTAAATATTTAAAGCTTGAAAAGAAATATATATATAGATAAAAAAGAAGTTAAATAAGATGGAGGGTATTTTGGTAATCAATTAATTTATTCTTAAAAATTATATCATGCATATTACTCTGAAAATAACAAACTAAACACTCAATAAAAAATAATTCCAGCATAACTAATCTCAGTATAACTTATCTCATCATAACTTATCCCAATATAACTAATCCCAGCATAACTACATTCCCAACCAAACGACCCCTAAGAATTTATTTCTTTTTAATTAGAGATTTTGAGTTTGAATTCTAATAATAGAAAGAAATACTTATCTATAATACTGGACTTCTTGTCACAAATTCAAATTTGTGTTTCTCCCACATTATGTATCAAATGCCACAATTATAAGTATGACTCAATTTCAAACAAATCGTAGTTGTCATAATGGGTACCAAATATTGAATTCCTCTTTAGTTACATGAAAAAGTAAAACAAGACAAAATCAACAATTAGCGACAAACAAATTATGTTGCTAAATAGAGAAAAAGTCGATTAAATTATATTTAAATTTTTGTTAGTTACAAGTAATTTAGCCAGGGGCGGATTCAGAATTTGAAGGTTATGGATGCTTACGGTGCTTAAGTTTCATATCAAAGTTAAAGCACCAAACCACCACTTTTGTCTATGGGTGCTTAACAACACATCATAATCAATTTTACTGTATTTTCTATATAAAATAATTTTTTTTTATTGGGGTCAATGGATACTCAAGCACCCGATGAAGACCATGTGCATCCGCCCCTGAATTTAGCGATATATTAACAATAAACATTTTCAATGTTATTTCACTAATGAGGCTGCGTTGTCGAGGGCCTATTCAAATTAACATTTTTACCTTCATAAAGTAAGAATAAGCTGTGTATATACTGCCACACGTTAAATTTCATTTATTAAATTACATTGAATATATTGTTATCATTAAATAATATCATCAAAATAGTGTATTTTCGTTCAATTCTACCTCCCTTTTCTCCCTAAAACCGCACCGCGGTTCAAGACCAATTCGGTCTCAATTCTTAGTCAAGCCAATTCAGACTCGACCTAACCCGACCCACTTAACAGACATGTAAGTCCTGACCAAAAAATAAAAACAGAAACCCCTCATGGAAATCTAGTAATTACAAAAGTAACGTAAAAAAACTAAGAAGTGCTGAACAAATAAAATAGAAATATAAAATAAAAAAGCAGTGGATGTTTGCCATTCTTTAACAACATACAATTCAATGTCCACTTCTTCTAAGGCTCAGGTGCTTTTTCTTTTTTACTAATTACTAGTATCATTTTCAATCTATTTATCAATAGCATGAATTATTTGTAACGTAAGGCTTCGTACAATAGAATTTTGTAGTCTGGTACTTTCTCGGGATTCGTGTATAGTGAGTTTTAGTAGGTGGGACTTATTTTTGTATTTTTTTTTTCTTGTATTTATTTTGGTTTGTGTTTGATCAATAAAGATAGGATTTTTTGGTGTCTCTAAGGTTCAATTAGTTTCATTTTCAATTAATTTATCAATAGCATGACTTATTTGTAAGTTAAGACTGTGTACGATATACTTTTGTAGTCTAGTACTTTTTTGGGATTCGTGCATAATGGCAACTTTAGTGCATCACACTTTTTTTTTCCAGTTCTTGTTTTGATTTTAGTTTGTGTTTGATTAATAAAGTTTGTATTTTTTGTTGCCTCTAAGATTCAATTAGTATCATTTTCAATTGATTTATTGCATTTCCAAAAACCCCAAATAACTTTCTTGATAGTTCTTTGTCAATAGCATGACTAATTTGTAAGGTAATACTGCGTACAATTGACCTTTGTGGTGACCTTTCTTGGGACCCCTGCATAGCAGGAGTTTTAGTGTATTAGACTGTTCTTTTTTAGTTTTGATTTTTATCAATTTGTGTTCTTTTCTATTTCTAGTATTGGTTTATTCTGTGTTTGATTAAAAAAGGTTGGATTTTTGACGCCTCTATGGTTCAATTAGTATCATTTTTAATCGATTTGTTGCATTTCCAAAAACCCCAAATAAGTTTCTTGATAGTTCTTTATCAATAGCATGACTAATTTGTAAGGTAAGACTGCATACAATAGACCTTTGTAGTCCAGCTCTTTCTCGGGATCCATGCATAGGGGGAGGTTTAGTACACCGGGCTGCCCTTTTTTTAGTTTTTTATTTTATCAAATTGTGTTCTTTTCTACTTCTTTTATTGGTTTATTCTGTGTTTGATTAAAAAAGGTTAGATTTTGATGCCACTAAGGTTCAGTGAGAATCATTTTCAATTAATTTATTGCATTTCCAATAACCCCAAATAAGCTTCTTGATAGTTCTTTAACACCATACAATTCAATGTCCACCTCTTCTCAGGTTTAGCTACTTTCTATGTTAGTATCATTTTCAATCAATTAATCAATAGCATGACTTATTGGTATTTTAGTTTCATATTTTGTGTGTTTTTTCTAGTTGTTGTACTGGTTTAATTTTTGTTTGATTCAAAAAGGTTGGATTTTTTGGTGTCTCTAAGTAATAATTTGGATGGAGTAATCACTAGGTGAGTAGAAAAACTAGGTTATTCTTCCCATTTGTCCTGGACTCGGTGGATAGAGTTACTTGATATCTGTTGTTGGTGAAAGGTTGGGTGTATCATGTGAATTTGGTGTCTCTAAGAAACGAATATGAAGTTGCGTAAAACTAGAGATTCTCTAAATTGGTATCATACATCAGTAGCATGACTTTGTTGTATTTTAGTTTTTTGTGTTTGTTCTAGTTCTCACGCCGATTTTAATTTTTGTTTGATTCTAAAAGGTTGGATTTTTGGTGCCTCTAAGTGATAATTTGGAAGAGGATGAGAAAAGTTCCATACCCAAGATACCACTTTCAGAAGGGCCTAATTGTGTTGGTCGCGATTGCATTCCAGTTACTGATAAGCGGCTCAGCCGCAAGCATCTTACTATAAAAGCTACCTGCACCGGCTTTGCTGATGTTGTCGTGGTACTTTTTCTCACCTTATTCCTTTCTTCAAGGTCATAGTCATATATTATTGATTATTTATAGATATCAACCAACCATTCAACGATGGTTCAATCTCAAATTAGTTGGGTTAGCTTCTGTCTATGAACTCTGTTTTGGTCGAATTCGTTATTTGGATGATTCATCATAGTTAAAATCATTCATACCTGCATACATATAGACAAAAACACCCGTGTTTTGTGTTTAAGTAAACTATCCTTTTGTAACTTGTGGATACTAGGATTCTTGACAATATGCTTGTTTGAGTCTCTACAGTTTTCATGTTGAATTTTCTGCTAAGTTTCCTAGGCTTGTATACCGAGTGATTGGATGGATTGGTGGCGATTCTTGAAAGCTATGGTGCCCGGACTCTCGAAAAATGCTGCCGCACTTGTGTTAGATCCTCCAAAAATGCACTACTTTTGGAGGATCTGACACGTTCCTGTCAGGATTTTTGAAGTGTCCGAGCAACATAGCTTGAAAGTGTATTTACTTCGTAGTTTCCTGGTTCTTTTCGCTGGAATAAACATGGGGACTGGATTGCAGGAAGGAACAAATCCAGTGGTTATAAGATCAAAGGGCGAGAGAAAGAAGCTTTTGTCTAGAGAGAGGTGGAAACTCGGAAGTGGTGATATCATAGAGTTGATACCTGGGCATTACCTTTTTAAGTATGTTAGCACAGCTTCTAAGGATGAGAATTCACCAGGCAACAAACAAAAAAGGCCTTTCAATGAAGAAAACATTACAGACAAAGGCCAGATGCACGGTAAGAAGAAAGCTCGAGAAGTGTATCAAGAGGAAGCTTCAGAAATGGTATGAATTTCCTTGTTTCCTCATTTTGGCTTTGAATAGATAGAGTTTTTTAGCACGTTGTTGGAAAAATATGTACCGAAAAAGTTTCAATTTTCATTACTAGTTTAAATCTTTGGCGTACAGATTATGTTGCACAATAATCGCCAAGAAACAAATAGTTCTGCAGAGGCCATACGTCAGTTTAGGGTTCCCAAGCACAAGTTGCCCCTCACGTTCAGATTGATGAGAGTGCGCGAGCTGCCAGGATGGGCAAATTCAGAAGCTGTTTCTATTAGTGATGTTATTCAGGTAGAGTTACGCATTATGGTTATTTTGGGATAGGTTCTGTTTGGATGAGATGTTGGTCCTCCTAGGTGCATTACCATTCACAAATTAGTAAAGGGGCAAAAGAAGTCGTGACATCAGGTTTGCCTCTGAATTCCCTCATCCGTTGCTTCCCTAGTGAACTCGTAATCCTAGCTCCCTTCTTTTCTAAGCTATAGACTCTTTCATATATTTATTTTTGATTAACAACTCTTGTATATATTCATCCAATACTCTTCTACAATATAAAGTTTATAGGAGCTATATGGCAGCAAAGACATTAGAACTATGCTGTTGAACGGGTTTCCAGGGTTCACTATGTATCAATGCATCCTACAGATTCTATTACCTGGTAAAATATTCCACAATGTTTAAGGAAATAGGTGATTGACTCCTTATGTGGTATTAGGCTATGTTTCTTGGACTATTAAAAAATGATTCCATACCTTCTTCAAAAGTACACCACTTTGGGAGAATCCGAAAGGAACCTGGTGATATTTCTGAAGAGTCCGAGCAACATAGGTATTAGGAAATCCTCATCAGATGAGCTAACTTTCGGGGTTGAGTTAGGCCCAAGGTCCATTTTCTTACATGGTTAGGAGTCAGACCATCCCTATTGTTGGTTCACCCAATGTTGAGCCTCATTTATATATTCCACGCTCCAAATGTCTAGCCTTGGGCGGACAAGATTTTAGAATGTTTCACATTTGTTGGGGCTATGTGCTGATGTCTCTTTATACGGTTTTGTCTTTTGAGCAATTTTCACCTCACATATCTTTGGGAGTTGAGTTAACCCAAAGTCCATTTTCCATATGATGATTGATAAACCCTTCTATACATGTACTTGTAATTTTCGGATAATGTATACATTTGTGTTGGTGGATTGACACTGGATCCTACTTTATCATAGGGGAATGTGCTTGTAGCTATCCTCTCAAATTACATGGTGGATATGGATTGGCTACTTTCTGGTGAGTTCTGTCATTTTTCCTTGTCGTTTTTTTTTTTTTTAAATTTTCTTAACATTGTCTATTTCTCCTATTATTATGCGCTTCGACGTCTTGGATTTTCCAACAAAGTGGTTTCCTAACTTACCAATTGCCTCCAAGTTTATTGTGCTATTGTTGAAGCAACAATCCAGTCTTTTTTTCCTTTCAGACTTTTCTGGTTGTAATTTTCACTTGTTATCTCAAAGTACACCTGCATGCTATCTCATATACTTATTTGCGGTTGCGATTGTTTGTTGGATACTCTGTACAAGTCCATTTGCTTTTATGAACTAAGTTAATCTCTTTTCTGTCTGACGACTGGTTTCCTGGTTCTTTCTTATGCAGCATGTCCAACTCTTAAACGGATTCCTAATGTTCTTGTCATTCATGGAGAAGGTGATGGTGCCGTGGAGAGCATGAAGGTTAAATATTTTTAAGCTATGAGAATCTGATGTTGTTGGAGCTTCTCTAGCTTAAATTTCTACGTCATTTTCTTCTTCCTTTACAGAGAAGCAAGCCTGCGAATTGGATTCTGCACAAACCCTCTTTACCAATTGCATATGGAACACACCATTCAAAAGCGATGCTTCTTGTCTATCCAACGGGAGTTAGAGTTATTGTACATACTGCAAACTTGATATATGTTGATTGGAATAACAAAAGCCAGGGATTGTGGATGCAAGATTTCCCTTGGAAGGATCAAAACAACAATTTGGGCAAGGATGGTGGATTTGAAAATGATTTGGTCAATTATCTAAGTGCGTTAAAGGTACAGATGAATTCAAACCGAAAGCCAAGAATAGCTTTCCATTGCATCAAACAACTTTTGATGTTTTAAATATTTATTAAATGTGGGTGCATCTCAAATAATAGCTATTTTCCTCCCTTCATATAACAACAATAACATGCCAGTAGTCCCAGAAGTGAAGTGTGGTGAAGGTATGATGTATGAATACCTTATCCCTGCTTCCAAAAGCTTGACTCACACTTCTCGGACCCAACTGAAAAGGAACCTCCTTCCGGGTCAATCTAGTCACTGACGGTGCAATAGTGGCAAAACCCTTGATGAACCGCACCTTGATACAGTAGTTTGGAAATGTCACCATCATTTTGATTTGTATGCTTCTTTTTTTGTTGACATACTAACATTGAGGAAACATTATTGGCTTTTCATTTGTTACCATCTTATACTCTCGAAAATGGAGACATAGAAAAGAGGAAGGTATGAGAACTAAACAGCCGTACTTTTACTGTTGTGGACCTGTTTATATAAAGCATCTTTGAGCAGAAAACTAACACTGAAGACGTATCATTGACTTTTCATTTGTTCGGATATCTTCATGCTCACTAAAACTATAGGCTTACGAAGAGGAATGTCTGAGAATTAACTCTCTGTTCAATATTGTCTTAATCTTTTATACGATTTTTGCACTACTGAGTCACCATTTTACTACCATTATTTCTGACCTTGAGAATTGCATCCTTTCGTGAAGCTTGCTCCAAGAAACCATATAGAGTGAAGTGTGAATAAGCTTATCCTGGGACCTGGATCTTGAAGTGTCACTGTCAGATTTTAGTTAACGGGCAAAGAAATTAAATAGAACTGTGTACAGCCTCTATGCTATTAGATTTTTAATGCCCAGACCACAAGTTTTGTCATACTGGAGCTAAGCCATAGGTAGAGAGACAATAGTAACATAGACCAGGGAAAGTACCTTCAAATGACGACGCTGAAAAGTGCATCTATCTATTCGCAATATAGAGATTGTCAATTGTTTCATTCTATGTGGTGAGCTATGACTATATATATCTGTACGTGCTGCATGACATGCTATTTTAGAGGAAAATGCTGCCTTTGTTATGACCAAGGAGCTTCATGCGTTCTTGGTGTCTGCATTCTGACAGCATTTAGCTTTTTCCCTTCTTTTGAATTCACCCTGTACTGCCGGAGTATTTCTGTTTTCCTTGAACTTGTTTGATTATGTTGTTGTTTTTTGCAGTGGCCGGAATTTACTGCTAATATACCAGCCCTTGGAAGCTGCAAGATCAATTCCTTGTTCTTCAAGAGATTTGATTACAGTAGCGCATCGGTATTTTCTCATTTCTTTTACTATAATAATCTTTTGTCTCTCTAGCTGAAACTCTGTTTCCTTTGTGCTCACATTCATGTGATAATTCAGTATTCTGACAGTGTAATCTCTGAGGTTTTACCGACTCTCAGCCCCAGGACATAATATTCATTTCTTTACTGTCCGCTCACTTCTCAGTTACAGCTCATAGGCAGCCCTCATCACTAAATGTAGAAAAAGAAAAGATGAAATAGAAAGCAAAATAGAGCTGACAAACATGACATTTCAACGTCACATTTTGAAACCAGTGTGTCTTTGTTCGGTGAAAATGTTTGCTCTCACATGTGTGAGAATAGGAAAGGAAGTCCTGTATAACTGGGTACCATCCCCTCTTTCACTATTTATCATGGTGGCTGATTCTGCGGTTAAGGTTCTTGTATGCATATCGGCGGAGGGGAGTGGGAAGGGGAGATGACAAGAAGTGTAAATCGTAAATCGTTGCAATGTAATAACATGACCTTAGAGTAGTCATTTCTTCAATTCCAGGTCAGGCTTATTGCATCGGTGCCTGGATATCATTCAGGTGTTAGTTTGAGGAAGTGGGGACACATGAAGTTACGTACTGTCCTTCAGGAATGTACTTTTAGTGAAGAATTTCAGAAGTCTCCTCTTATTTACCAGGTATCCTTAATTCCTTATCATTTTGAGTTCCAAGGAGTCTTGTACCAGAAATTTCTATTTTGCCCCTGCGCTATCAAATATCATTAACATCTGTGCCTTCAGTCTACACTCACACACGGTTATGTGATACATCAATTGCCTCCTGCAGTTCTCCTCCCTAGGCTCTTTGGATGAGAAATGGATGACGGAGTTTGCCTCTTCAATGTCGGCTGGAGTTACAGACGATAAAAGACCTCTTGGCACTGGGGAGCCAATGATAGTATGGCCAAATGTAGAAGATGTTAGATGTTCTTTGGAGGTAATTTTGGACAAAGTCCTATTAGAGTTTTAGTGACATCACTAACCCCCTTTAATCCTTTTGGTTTCTTGATACCTCGGGAATCCTCTTCTCTGCTATATAAAGGATATTCCGCAGCCTATTAGTGGCATTGACTTTAGACTATACTTTTGTTTTTTTGGCATTCCAGTAAGGGGAAATGGGAAAGGGGATTACAAGGCGGGGAATCTAACTCTCACAAACAAGGTGAAAATTCAGGTAGTCAACCAACTGAGTACAATAGACCCTTGTGTTCGGGCCCTTCCCCGGACCCTGCTTATAGCGGGAGCTTTAGTGCGCCGGGCTGCCCTTTTTTTAACCGTGTTACGAAGATTCACCTGTTGAAATTTTTTACGAGGCAGGCATTGTTTCAAGACAATACTTTATGTATCTCTTTTGTTCAGTTGAAATTTACAATAGATATGATTGAAATACCTGACAAACAGTGTGTGCTATCGTTCACTTGCTATTTTAGATGCTTGCTGATCTTCATAATCTGACGACTCCTTTGATTTACTGATCATGAATTTTAGTGCATCTTGCTTCATCTTCTAGGGATATGCAGCTGGAAATGCCGTTCCCAGTCCATTAAAGAACGTAGAGAAAGAGTTTCTGAAGAAGTGTTGGGCTAGATGGAAAGCTAGCCACACCGGTCGTTGGTACAATATCCTTATAAAGTTTTGAATTTCCAAAATATTAGTTTCAATACAATATTCTGGAATCCTTTGAAACCTTGTGCATTTCTCTCTTAAATTCCTAAACTTATCGATTCATCAATTAGAGCTTTTACTCTAGTGTTTTGCAAGAGGAGCACTGTGGACTATTACTGAAGTAATCACTTATGTGTCACAATCATAGAATAGTAGCGATAGTCATGTTAAGTAGTTGCATACCTGAATTATCACATGATTTCTCTTCTTTTTTCTTTTTAATGACCTGGCCTACGGTTTTCGGGCTCGCCAAATGTGAAGAAATTGATTTGCCAAGACCATATAAGGATCAAACAACCCATCCCTCCACCATTGTGGCAATGTGCTACACTTACCCCACTTCCCTCAGGCCTGCCAACTGGAACGTGGACGATGTAACATGGGGGTGCAAGATGGGGACGTACAATAACAGGACAAGTGAATTTTTTAAGAGTAGGGACTCAAATCCATGGTTCTAAGTGAAGAAATGGATATGGGGCCTAACTCAACCCCAGAAGCTAGCTCATGACATGAGCAACTGAGCATTGGCCAAAACCGTACAAGGAGATAAAATAGGGAGCACATTGGTGAAACCAGTGCTTATAGTTGTGGTTGTTCTCTTGTGGTGGCAATGAAGGCAGTCGCACTAGCGGTAACCTTTCATAAACTTGTCTCTAGTGGCAATGGAAGTTTGTGCGACAGCGTAAACCTTTTCTAAATTTCTTTCTGGTAGGGTTTATAGTGGTAAGAGTCAAAGTTTATGCATGCTGTTGTCCGATCAAAACCGTTTATGCATACAGTTGCTACTTTTATCATAGTTCAGCTGTAGTATGCTTTGCTGAATAAATTGCTAGGGGACTGTTAAAATGCAGATGTACTGACAGTACCGAGTACATTAAAAGAATTATATCCAATATGTATTTCTAAGGCTGCATAAAATTTGTTTCAATTCTGACCAATTGGAACAAACAATGTTGTCAAAGACGTGATCAAGTCCTGAAGCGACACGCAGAACATGTTGAGTTCTTCGCACCGCTTAGTGGGTGCTTTAATGTTGTCATCAATGCTGTAAGACATACCTTTCCTTGCCAAAGAGCGTAATCCTGAAGACACATGACACTGAACAATTGATATTTCACTTTATCGTAATTTTTTTTTCCAGTTTCTCTGTCCTTTTTTGTGTGATTCATGCTTGTAATTATTAGTCTTGAACTATGCACATATTTGTATTTTTCTCCCCATTTGTGCCTTTCTTCATTGAAGTCCATGGTGTATTTGCACTAACGCTTAAAGCCCCATGTACGTCAGTGTTTTTCTGTGCTTTTCGTATTTGACTTGATGACAGAAATTTCCATCTGAATATTGCATGAGCTCCTGTTTTCATTGATTTTCTTGAGAAAGGACACTTACCTTTTGTTCTTCAAATCTTCAGCCGTGCAATGCCTCATATTAAGACGTTTCTACGTTACAATGGTCAATCGTTAGGGTAAGACTTACTAAAACTATGCTCTTTTTCTTTTTCTTAAGATTTGATTTCCTACTAGTGTTCGATGATTGCTTTTTTTAATATTTGTTTTCTTCCTCTGGTAACACAGGTGGTTATTGCTTACTTCATCAAACCTCAGCAAAGCTGCGTGGGGGACTCTTCAGAAAAATAATTCTCAGTTGATGATTCGTTCCTACGAGGTAATTTTTGTTCCTCGCTGGAGACTAAAAGCATCCAGGAAACGAACTGAACTATCAACTATTGCTTACTTTTGCCTTTCCTTACACTTCGCCAACAAAAATTGCACTAGCCATTATGATTTAAACCAGTCGTGCCCCTTTCTTACTAACAGGCAACAGCCCTCTGCATGTCCATTTTAAACACTCCCGCTATAGACAATTGCCACGTGGAATAAACCCCCTTTACCCATTTTGCAAAAGCTGAATCAATCTTTACCGGTATTAGTTTTCCTAGATTAACATTGACATCTTAAGTAGGAAAGCCTCGGAGTAACTAGTGAAGTTGCTGCCATGTGACCAGGAGGTCACGGGTTCAAAGCTGTGGAAACAACTTCCTGTAGAAATGCAGGGCAAGGCTGTGTACAATAGACCCTTGTGGTCTACCCCTTTCCTGGACTCTCCGCATAGTTGGAGCTTTGCACTGGGCTGCCCTTTTAACATTGATATCTTAACTTGCTTATCCTTAAGGTTTCATCTCGACTCGAGCTTCCAAAATGACACTCTGATTGTAGCTTATTTCTGTCCTTGGCAGCTAGGGGTGCTGTTTTTGCCATCTGTTGTTAAACATGGCTGTGGATTTTCTTGTACAGATCATAGTTATCCATCAGAGGTATAACCATCATCTACATTTTCGTGTTAACTTTAACCTTTATTAACTTCACATGTATCGTCAAGTTTTAAATTCTTCGGATTTACAGGACAAAACTCGGGCGCACGAAGGGAAAAAAATAAAGCTGGTAACTCTAGCTTGGCAAGGAAAGGGAAACGATGATTCTTCTGAAGTAATCAAGTTGCCGGTGCCTTATGAGCTACCTCCAAAACCATATTCACCGGAAGGTATTAGCTCTATTTTCGTATATATTTCTATTACAGCCGGACCTCATAATAAACCATTTACTATAACAGTCATGTTTTCTTTGGATTCAATTTCTTATGTTATATTATATTATAGGCATAATATATAAACGTACACTCGAACTTGGCCTCAGCGGACAAGTAAGCATTTCAACTTTGAGTTTGCACATCTAGGCACTTCAACTCGTCTCCACTGTGTCAGTTGAATACTCCAACTTACAAACTGATCGTCTAGACACCTTCAAAGTTTATGTGTAACGTCAGCGTCAAGTCAGGTGTCTACGAGTCACAGTGAGGACGTCTTGGAGTGTTTAGTTACCAATTGAGACCAAGTTGAGGTGTCTAGATGTGCGCTCTTCAAAGTTGGAGTGCTTACTTGCCAGCAGAGGCCAAGTTTGAGTGTGTGTTTGTATATTATATTACATGTTATACTAACATATAACATCATTTCGCTATAGCAATTATAAGATATTCAGACAGATGATGTTGTTATAGATGTTAATAGAGAAGTTTGACTGTTTACAGCTCTTGAATAACATCAATCTCACTGCATTTTTCGCAGATATTCCTTGGTCATGGGATCGTCGATATACCAAGAAAGATGTTTACGGTCAAGTCTGGCCGAGACAAGTAAACCTATACACCAACCAGGGCTCCTGATATTCTCGAAGATGGGATCGATGTGCTAGGCGAAACGACTAATGAACGATTCTCACTCAGATTATAGTCCTTGATTCTGTATATATTCTTAGGCATGAAGATTTGGAATGTTGATACCATTTATCAAAGTTGATGAGTTTTTCCCACCTTGCTTTGTACTTGTACTTCTAGGAATAGCGGCGGAGGCAGGATTTTAACTTTATGAATTCTGAATTTTAGAATGATGCTAATAATACAATGACGATAATAACATACTCAGTGTATTCCCACAAAGTGGGGTCTGGGGAGGGTAAAGTGTACGTAGTTCATACCACTACCTCAGATGAAGTAGAGAGACTGCTTTTCGATAAACACCAGGCTCAGGACAAATAACAGTATAACAAACCAAATAACATAAAAATAAAGGGAAAAGGCATCGTTTCTACCTCAAATTATATCCGAAAAGTGTAAGCCACACCTAAACTATACTAGTGACCTATTACACACCTTAACTATAAAAAAGTGATACTTTTTACACCCTATCAGATATTACACCACTTGCATGTGATGTGGTGTTTTACACGCGCCGCCACACCAGCACCACGTCAGCATCATCCGAAAAAATAATAAATTTATTATTTTCATAAATTTTTCTTTTTTCTTTTAAATTTAATTTTCTTATTCTTTTTCACTGTCCAAATCCTTCATGAGGTCATTTTTTTTTTCTTCAATGTCCAAATTCTTCAATGCCAGTTTCTGTTGGTACAAGATATTCTCTGCAACCAAAGCAGATTCCAAATTGGTGAAGTGGCTATCATCTAGAAATTCTTCCAAACCAAGGAACTTCAAGCGCAACTTTTAACAATGTTCTTCATCACCTACAATTTTTTTTTTATATTTTTGTTCTCTTTAGCAAACATCAAAGTCTTATTGTTGTTGTCATATTTGAATTGGAAGATGAATGAATTGGAAGGTGAAATTCAAAGAGAGAAGCAAAAAGTTGAAAATCAAAATGCAACCAGTAGGATTAAGAAGACATTGAAAATCAAAATTCTCCCAATGGCATAATTTATTATTCAATAGATAATTTTAGAAATCAATTGTACAAAATTCAGTGGGATTAAGATGGCATTTTCGTCAAGTGTTTGATGAAGTGTGATAAATTTTTTTGAAATTTTCTCGTTTAGATAGAAAATTCAATTTGATTTTGTTCATGATGAAATTGATATTGATTCGATGAAGGTGGAGGATGGGGTGTGAAGAAATTGCTTATTTGGGGTTGGGGGTGATGAAGAAGATTCGTTGGTTGGGGTGGAGTTTGATTTTTGGGGTGGGGGTGATGAAGAAGATGACGTTTGGGGGGGGGGGGTGGGGGGGGGGAGGGAGGGGGAGAGAGTTTGGGGGGGGGGGGGGGAGGTTTTTGATTTTTTATTATTTTTTTCGTTATTTTTTTTTTTATGTAGACGCGTCATTTTTTATTTAATTAATTATGTTTTGTCCACGTCAGATCTAGAGGATAAAAAATATCACTTTTTTATAGTTTAGGTGTATAAAAGGTCACTAGTATAGTTTAGGTATGTCTTCGACTTTTCGGGTATAGTTTAGGATGAAAACGATGCCTTTTCCCTAAAAATAAACAACAAAATAGAAATAATGCTTATAGTGGGGTTCTAAATTTATTAGGTACATATTTAATGAATTTCTTTATGCACGTATATTATTTGAGCAAGAGTTACTGAATTCAATTCCATCATCTTTGGGACTGGCTTTTGCTACTGATAAAAATGATAACTAGTAGCTACTATTTGAGCAAACTCCATACATGGAATAGCGATAAAGTTATTTTTAATTCGATGCTTCTTTAGTAGCTTATCGGAAATAATCTATCCGCCACACTTTTTGGATAGAGATAAGGTTGCATCATATACTTTACGAGGAAATACACAATAAATTTTCGCTTGAAATAGAATTAAGTTTGGGCTAAATCAACATTAGTAGGACAATAAAGCTATCGAGTTCACGTGAAATCATAATCAGACTTCTAGATCCTCCCTTTTCTTCCTTTCATCTGATTTGGTATTTTACTAGGAAAGTGACCCTAAATATGTTAATATTATGTAGTTCATACTCATTTTCACTTAGAGATTCAAATTGCTTTGAGCATACAAACTAAGGATAAAGCATATATATATACAACATAATCACATTTTGATAGTAGTGATAAATAATAAATATTGTAAAACATGATCTTCCTCTCTAACCATGCTTAGAATCCATTTCTTGTGACCAAGTTTTTACCTCAGATAGAATTTATGTACAATTTAGACCAAAATTACATTCCATCCAATATAAATCGTCACAAAACAAGGTTTTTCAATTAACAAGACTTGCAAACAATTTAACATTAGTGCCAAAATTATAACTCAAGAGGTTGAAATGGAGGCTCACTTTGGGGTCTTGTGTGATAAAAAGGTGTCTCCTAAGCTTAAAGGTACGTTCTACAGAGTGACAGTCCTACCGGCTATGTTGTATGGAGCGGAGTATTGGTCAGTTAAGAACTTCCACATTCAAAAGTTGAAGGTGACGGAGATGAGGATGTTGCGACGAATGTGTGGACTTACCGGGAGAGATCGCGTTAGAAATGAGATTATTCGGGAGAAGGTGAGAGTGGCTTCGGTGGAGGATAAGATGCGGGAAGTGAGGATGCGATGGTTCGGGCATGTGATGAGGAGGGGCACGGATGCTTCAGTTCGTAGCTGTGAGAGGTTGGCTATGGATGATTTTAGACGGGATAGAGGTAGGTCGAAGAAATATTGGAGGAAGGGATTAGGCATGATATGGAGCAGTTAAAGCTTACGGAGGACATATCCTTGATAGAAAGGTATGGAGGATGTGGATTAGGGTAGATGATTAGTGGATAAGAGTTCATCCGTAATAGTAAGTAAGAGTGCTTTTGTTTGTATCTACGCCTGTAGTTGCTTGTTCGCGGTGTTTCGGTGATGTCTTTGATTTCGAATAGATAGTTTATGGTATTAGCTTGTGGATGTCTTGTTTTCTTTATTATCTAGCGGTGTGTTATCCCATTTTTGTTGTGTGCTTTTATGTTTTTTGTTTGTTATACTTTTATCTGTCCTGAGCAGAGTGTATATTATTTCCAAAATTATAACTCGTCTAACATAACATATCAAACCTTAATTTTGACACTTTTGGACAAACTTTAACCACCCTTAAAAAATAATCATATTTATACAAATTTTTCTCGAAGCGATTCTTACGCGGCGTGAATCTAAATTAATCGGTTCTGAAGCATTGAGGTTGGCCACCATGCTCGGATCCTTAATAATAATAAACGTCAAATATCCACTAATAATAACTGATAGATAATTTTGGCACATGAAATTCCAACAATAGTTTAAATGTGTGGATCAATAAAAATGTTGAAAATTGTTAGTTATTTTTATAACTGTCTCTATATAACCCTTCTCTTTTAATATGCAATCATTTCATTTTTTTTAAAACAATTTTCATTCAATATATTATACCAAAATAGAAAAAAAAAATCTCAAAAATTTCTAGTTTCATTTCTCTACCACCTACACCTATATTTATTTCTTATTTTTGTCAGGTAAATTTTTCTCCATTTCCAACTTTTTTTTTTCATTAAGATTATGTTTTTGTAATGTTATGGTACTATGCAGCGCGAATCTTGTATTGAGAAAAGTTATCTTATTATTTGTTGTCAGATACTCATATTGTAGTCTGGATTAATCCATATTCATGCATTGCATGCGCCATGCACATACCACTACGTCAATGTTAATATAAAACAACAATAATAAATTAAAGTTTTTTTCAATCAATGTTGTAATTTAGAGTTTGATATAATATCAAAATGCACCTTTTGTTTGATATCTTGAATTGCATTTATTGTATTGGATATATTTCTTTGGGATCTTCGCACAAATAGCCGAGTAGATTTACTGCTTACTTTTTTCTATTCGTTATGGACGATCATAACACATATATTATATATCTATCGGCTATTTTTTGTTTCATAAAGAATAATAAAAATATTATATTTAGGCTTGTTAATATTAATATGTTAAGTTTTAGTGGATTTTGATCTCTAATTTTGTTCTTGAAATTGATATTGAAGAAATGATGAAACTAAGGGACTATATTTTATAGCCATTAAGAGGGATAAGCAATCAAAATATGCATCAATAACCCAAGAAAGATAGACATTGTAGTTTTCTAATAGCAATAGCACCAGGAGGTTACGAGTTCAAGCTTTGGAAACTGCCTCTCGTAGAAAAGCAAGGTAAGGTTGCCTACAATACACCCTTGTGGTGGAGTCTTCCCTTCCTGGACCCTGCACATAGCGGAAGTTTTAGTGCATCGGGCTGCCCTTTGCCCTTTTTAGTAGCAACAGATCAAATAAGAAGTTGATGAGAAAAATGTGCTTACAACAGAAAAGAATGAATACTGATGTCTAGCATCCCCTGATGACCTAGGATTAGTGGTGATGGGGTTGATGTGGTATCTCGGGAACCGGGAGTTGATGGTCTTCTTATAATGTAAGAACAAATTGTTTTGGTCGCGATGATGGTGAGCAACATGTTGGCAAATAGGTCGCGGTGTCTCTCCCTCGAGTTCTTGCTTGGAAAATACATTGGTGTGGTTGGTGTTATAGCATTTAGGTTACAAAAATGGATGTTTTCTCAATTCTAGAGAGCAGCCTGGTGCACTAAAGCTACCTCTATGTGTGGTGTCCGAGGAAGGCCCCACCAAAAGGGTGTATTGTACGCAGCCTTACCTTGCATTTCTGTCAGAGGCTGTTTCCAAGGCTTGAACCAGTGACCTCCTGGTCACATGACAGCAACTTTACCAGTTACTCCAAGGCTCCCCTTCAATTCTAGAGAAATTGAGTATATCATAGCTGGCCGTAGGTTGGATAGTATCCGAAAAGAGGTTTTCTCCATGAAGGCAAACACACTCTTGCAACGGAAAATACTTCAACATAAAAGTCAATTTCCTTTAGTCCTGTTTTCGCGGTAGACATATAGTTTTCCCAGAAAGGACTGTGTTGTGTTAGCAAGAGCGAATCCTCATGAAGACTTGGAAATCACCTCTTGTTGTCCTTTACATTTGATCCTCTGCATATGTTCTTTATCTTAAGTTAAAAGCTTCATTTGATTAGTATAAATTTGTCGATGAAGGAGCAAAAGCGTGTGAATGTATTTATCTTGAGGTTGAATGTGCTTAATCAGAACTCCGATGACAAGTGAAATCTATCAATAAATGACGAACCAAACGTGCAATCATCTATTTCATCAAATAACTAAACCTTTTCTGTCATTTTTTCGCGCTACTATTAGTTTGTTAGTATATGCATTACATTGTTTTGTTTTTCATTTCAGCTGGAATTTTGCATTCAAGGTTGTTCGTCGTACTTCTGAAAAGCTAGGTTCATGTCTGATCTCGATATCCAAATCCCTACCACTTTTGGTACGTCGTATCTGTTCTTCGTTATCTGTGGCTTTCCGTTAGTTCCATATCCTTTTACTTTTTGCTAGCGATTTCTTTTTTCGTTTTCTAGAGAAAAGTTGTTGTTCATTGCTCCTGCAGCAATGTTGTACTTCCTCCTTTTCAATTTGTTTGTCTGGTTTGGGTCTTGTGGTCTTAAACTAAAGATATGCAGAACATACCGAAATGTTTTTTAATCTCGTGGTCTTAAACATGTCATGTGGAAGGTTGAAATCGAGAAGGGACATTCTTTTTCAGACGGACTAAAAAGGAAAGTTTAGACAAACAGATTGAAATTGAGGGAGTAATATGTTACTGATGCAATTTAGTTCCATCTTAGGAGTTACTTTGAATTTCAATGCAGCCATTGAAAGCGGTTTATTTCTATCTTTTCGACTAATATTCTTGATGACAAATTACTGATTGGAGTATCATTGTTTTGTGGCTTGTATCGCGTGGACAGATGCGTTCGCTGATGCAAATGCTCAGAACTCAGGTGCAGGCGCAGGCGCGAAAGAGTATGTGCACATCCGTGTTCAGCAGCGAAATGGAAGGAAAAGTCTGACTACCGTTCAAGGACTGAAGAAAGAATTCAGCTACAACAAGATTCTGAAAGACCTCAAGAAGGAGTTTTGCTGCAATGGTACTGTTGTTCAAGACCCAGAACTCGGCCAGGTGAATAATAGATCCTATTCTTTCTGGTCTTTTTGGAACAAGGTGAGGGTCTATCGGAAACAACTTCTTTACGTCTGAGGTAGATGTAGGTTCTGTGTACGCTCTACCCTCCCTAGACTTCACTTCGTGGGATGTTACTAGGTATGACTCGGCCAGGTGAATAATCGATCCTATTCTTTCTAGTCCTTTTCCAACGAGCTGAAGGTCTATTGGAAGCAACCTCTCTACTTTTGAGGTAGATGTAATGTCTACGTACACGCTGCCCTTTCCAGACCTTACTTTGTGGGATGATACTAGGTATGACTCAGCCAGGTGAAAAATCGATCCTATTCGTTCTAGTCTTTTTCCAACGAGCTGAGGGGTCTATGAGAAGCAACCTCTCTACCTCGTACGTAGATGTAAGGTCTGCGTACACTCTACCCTCCCCAGACCTCACTTTGTGGGATGATACTAGGTATGTTGTTGTTGTCGTATTCTTTCTAGTCTCTCTCTGAGTTACCGAGGAACAACGGACTTAAAGAAGGCGACTCTCGTTCTTTGGACCAACCTATGACCAAATAGAAACGAGTTCTTCACTCTTTTTCACATACACCGGGAGGAGAAAAGGTTACAATAGTAAGCCTCTCGTCCTCTCCCCTGCCAGACAGTCTCCAAGACAAGGAGGCGATGATAAAATCCAAGGCAGATTTAGGATTTGAACTTTATGAGTACGAGTTTTGGGATTCAACCACGACTTATTTGATATAAAGAGTTCGAATCATAGCTACTGGATTCATCCGAGCCAACCACTTACACTCTACGAGCGCCTTTGTATGAATCCATCTTTGTTTGTCCTCTACTAATACTTTCATTCACACAGGTTATCCAACTTCAAGGCGATCAGAGGAAGAACGTGTCAACCTTTCTCGTACAGGTTTAACGCGCTCCTCAACATCCAATACTACATAATCTAACAATGGTTTTACCAAACACGACTCAACGAACTTTTTGTTCATTTTTAGGCTGGCATTGTGAAGAAAGAAAACATCAAGATACATGGTTTCTAAACACAACCAAAGCAAGGGGGATTGATGATGCACATTGCAACTTCAAAGCGCTACGAGCGACGACAGTTTCTGAGTTTTAACACCTTCTGTGACACACATTTTTTCCCATATACAGAACCTTTAATACATTAGTAGCTTGTTGATGTGCATATTGATCAACATATATCATAAGTTTATAATCTGGTGGTTGTATGGTATGTTGATTTTTCTGAATCCCCTATGGAGGTGGAGAATTTTTCCAAAGTTTACCAGATTATATTCTATTTTGGATGAACATTATTATATATGTCATTTTGTATATAGTTTACTGCTATCATCAATATTTATTTGCTTATTTCATGAGCTTTTTGTTGGTGCTTAATGTGGTACTCCCTTTGTATCTGTTTCAATTTGTTTGTTTGGTTTTGACTTGCTACGAAGTTTAAGAAAGTATTGAACATTTTGACATCTCGAGGTTTGAACTTAAACCTTATGAAATGTTCAGATGTTTAATTTCTTCCGTGAGTCATTTCGCCAATTCAATTAAACTTGACTATTTTAACATCGGACCCTTCTTGAATGAATATATTTCTATGAAAAAATAGAATGTCTTCTAGAAGTCTATACTTTGTTAAGTGCCTCGATTTATTTACTTAAGTTGGAGACATTTGGTTTGCGAAATTCAGTAGTTTAACTATAGCGCCCGATAGGTTTAGTAAAGGAGTAGATCAAATTCTTCAATTTTCAAGATTTGAATTTAACATTTTTTTTATGAAGACATACCGTTTCTGGACACTGCATCATTTCATGATGTAGGTTCGGAGGACTTTTCTGTTACTCTTGTGCGGCGTTAGGTGGTGTGGTACGCCGACGGAGTAAGTTGAAGAATATTTGAAAGAGTTCAGAGTCATTTTGGGACCCGAGGCAGTGGGGATCTGCTATAGCAGCAATCTTTCTGCCTGGGCCAACCCCAAAACCATGGGCTAACACCCACTAAAAGAACAACATTACGTTGAAAGCCATTTATTCAAGTGTACGCTTAGAAGCCGACAGTTTAAGGCATCTGCCACAGTTATCACTAGGGCAGGGCATAAAATATCGAAAATTGAATTACCAAATCGAATAAAAAGATTTGATAATTGATATTCAGTAATTCGGTATTTGGTATGGTATTTGGGAGTAAAATTTTAATATTTCGGTATTCGAGATTGGGTTTGGGAAAAAAGTATTTATACTGTTTGGTATTCGGTATTTACCAAATATCGAATTATATATATATAAGCAACAAAAGAGTTACTAAATAGAGTTTCTATTAAATAGACTCTTTGAAGTTTAAACGTACATTTGGACATTTCCAACTTTAATATGAAATTACCAAAAATCGTATCGAATCGAAGTTTAATTTATCAATTGCCGAATTATCGAACCGATGTTTATAAGTATGATATGTGGTATCTATTTTTAAATACCGACTACCGAATCCAAAATTTGAAAATATCGAACCGAATACCGAACGGTCACCCCTAGTTATCACCAAACATAGGCACATGTTCTTCCTGCGATCAATTAAAATAGAGAGGGTCTTTAATGAACGTGTACTTACTGGGCCATGTTGATGTGAAGCAACAGTAGTATAAACTTGTTTTCATCCTGCAAATTTATTGTTTAGAAATGAACAATTTGGTCATTGCACTTTCCCGAGCGAAACTTATCCACCACCACCACAGAAAAGAGCGAAACTTAGCAGGTCCATTCTATAGTTAGCAGTGTGATTACATCAATAGTAAGACTCTTCTATTACGACAGGAAAAGTTGCGGGAAAGGGAAAAAATTGTTTAAACAAAGCTTCTTCAAAAGTAGTAATAAAAATTTAATGTGTAAAGCCAAGTCGAGACAAGCAATAGAGCTGACACCACCCAGGTTCGAGACCACGCTCCGGCCACCCCAAAGGTCGAGCCCTCAGGTCCCAAGCTCCGCCCGAGCACGGGACCACAGACCTCCCCGAGTCTCAGGCTCCAACTCCTTGGGTCCCAGGCTCTACCCCTTGGGGTCCCGAGCCGGAGCCCGGGACCCCCTCCCCTCCTTCACCCCTATTCCAGGCTTCGCCTGAGATGGAGCATGGGACCCCTGCCCTCCCTCCCCTACACCCCCGTCCCAGGCTCCGCCCGAGCGCGGGACCCCCTCCCCGTTCCAGGTTCCACCCGAGCCCCAGACCTCCTCCCTCTGAGCCAGTGACCCCCTTCCCCCTCCCCCCCCTCCGCCCCCTTCACGCCCATGTCCCAGGCTCCGCCCAAGCCCGTGACCCCCTTCCGCCGAGCCCTAGACCCTTTCCCCCCTCTTTACCCCCGTCTTACCCCCGAAAATGTGGGTTATAGCATACCGATTTGGTCTGAAAACACCCCCTTCGCGTCAATTCGCTCGTTTGACCACCAAAATAGCCTTGCCATCCTACACTCACCCGCTCCTTAGCAGCTGGGGTTCCGCAGGTTAATTTTTGGCCCAAAATTCTGTAGGACCGTGGGCCAACCCATGGAACTGTAGGCCATAAAACACCAATTTTGCCTGAAAATGGACCATTTATATCGTTTCTCCCATTTGACCACCCAAACGACACCATCGACCTCGACGGCCAACACTTCTTTACTCCTCAGCCTGCTTGGGAGCTCCCAGTCAATTTTTAGCCCAAATCACACCTAGGTCCCAGGCACACCACAAAACCATAGGCTATAGCACGTCAATTTCTCCCCAAAATGGCTCGTTTATGTCGTATCGCCCGTTTGTCCACCCAAACTGCCTTGCCGACACCGCCAGCCCACACTCTTCCACTCCTCAACCTTCCTATTAGCACTCGATTAATTTTTGACCCAAAACATGCCCAGTCCCTAGGTGCACCCACGGAACCGTGGGCTATTGCACATCAATTTTGCTCGAATACGGTCCGTTTGCACTGTCTCACTCATTTTATTACCCAAACGGCCCCTCTGAATCTGCTGACCCAAACTTTTACTCTTCAATTTACCTGGGAGTTCCCGATCGATTTTCTGCCTAAAACATGCCCGGGCCCCAGGCGCTCCCACGAAATTGTAGGCTATATAGCACATCGATTTTACCTGACAAAGGCCCGTTCGCACCGTTTCGCTCGTTTAACCACCCAAACAGCCCCACCAACCCTGCCGATCTGCCCTCCCCCGCTCCTCAGCTTGCCTGGGCCCCCTCAATGATTTTTGATTAAAAATACGCTTGGGCCTCTGGTGCACCCACAAAATCGTGGGCTAAAGAATACCATTTTTTCTTGAAAATGACCCGTTCACGCTGTTTTTCCTGTTTAACCAACCAAACGGCCTCGCCTACCCATTAGCCCACACTCTCCCACTCCTTAGCCTTCCTAGGAACCCTCGATCAATTTTTGGCCTAAAACACGCCCTAGCCCTGGGCATACCTACAAAATCGTGGTCTATAGCATACTAATTTTGCCCGAAAATGTTCCATCCGTGTTGTTTCGCCAGTTTGACCACCCAAATAGCCCCGTTGGCCCTTACTCCCCCGATCCTCAGCCTGCCTAGGAGCCCCCAATTGATTTTCGTCCTAAAAAATGCTCGGGCTTCGGGCGCACCCATAGGACCATGGGCTATTAGCATACCGATTTCGTCCAAAAAGGTAAAAACGGTCAGTTTGCACTATTTCGCCTGTTTTAACTACCCAAACGTCTCCGTCGACCCCTCCAACCAATACTTTCCTGCTCAGCCTGCCTTGGATCTGCCGATCAATTTTTGACCCAAAAAATGCTCGGGCCCTGGGTGCACCCTCAGAATCATGGTTATAACATACCGATTTTGTCCGAAAATAATATGTTCACGCTGTTTAAGAACCCAAACGGCCCTGCCAACCCCGTCGGCCTACACTTTCTCGCTTCTTAGCCTGCCTGAAATCCCCTGATCAATTTTTAGCCCAAACCATGCCCGGATCTGAGACGCACCAACAAAATCGTGGGCTATAGCACACATATTTCCCATGAAAATGGCCTATTCGTGCCATCTCGCCCGTTTAACCATCTAAACGGTCCCACCAGCCTTGTCGACCCGTACTTCTCTTCTCCTCAACCTGCCATGGAGCCCCTGGTCAATTTTCGGTCCAAAACACGCTAGGGCTCCGGGTGGACCTAGGGAACCATGGGTAATTAGCACATTGATTTTGGCCCAAAATGGTCCGTTTGCGACATTTTGCCCGTTTGACTACCCAACTAGCTCAGTCAACCCCACCGGTCCACACCCCCCACTCCTCAGCCTATTTGGGGTCCTGTGATTGATTTTCAACCTCAGAATAGTGGGCTCTATCACACCGATTATACCTAAAAATGGCTCGTTCGTGTTGTTTGGCCCCATTTGAACAACCAAACAGCCCTACCAATCTCCCATTCCCTCGCTCTTCATTCTACCTGGGAGCCCCCAATCAATTTTCTGCCCAAAACACGCCTTGACCTCATTGAACCCATGGAACTGTCGGCTATAGCACACCGATTTTGCTCGAAAAGTGGCCCGTTCGTGATTGATTTTTGACCTAAAACACGCTCGATTCCTGGCGCGCTATGGAACCGTGGGGCTATAACACACTGATTTTTCCCTTAAATGGATCATTCACACCGTTTCACTAGTTTGACCACCCAAACGGCCCTGCCGACCTCACCAGTGCATATTACCCTCTTTCTCAACCTATCTAAGAGCCACCAGTCAATTTTCAACCCAAAATAAGCCCAAACTATATGCTCACCCATAGAACCGTGGGCTATAACACACCTATTTTGCCTGAAAAATGGCCCTTTTGCATCGTTTCTCCTGTTTGACTACTCAAATGACCTCGTCAGCCTACACTCTACTCTCCTCAGCCTAACAAAGAGCCCCAGTTAATTTTTGGCCCAAAAAATGCTCGGGCCCAAGGTACATTCAAAGAACTGTGGGCAACAACACATCGATTTTGATCAAAAATAGCTCGTTCGACCACCCAAACGGCCCCGACACCTCACACTCCCCAACTTCTCAGCCTTTTGGGAGGCCCCAAAACACACTAGAGCCCTAGGTGCACTAACAGAACTGTGGGCTATAGCATACCAATTTCGCTCGAAAAATAGCCCGTTCGTGCAGTTTCACCCATTTGAACTCCCAAATGGCCCCACTGACCCCGCTAGTTCACACTTTCTTGCTCCTCAGCCAGCTTGGTGCCTTCAACTGGTTTTTAACAGCAAAAACGCCCGGGCCCCGGCGCACCCATGGAACCATGGGCTATAACACACCAATTTAGCTTGATAATGGCCCATTCACATTATTTCCCATTGCTCAGCTTGTTTGGGAGCCCCAATTAATTTTTTACCCAAAATACGTTCGTATCCCTAGCGCACCCATGAAATTGTTGACTATAACACACTAATTTTGCCCGAAAATGGCCCGTTTGCATCATTTTGTCCATTTGACCACCCAAACTATCTCGCCGACCCCTTCGACTCACACTCCCCTACTTCTTACCCTTACTGGAAGGCTTGGTCAATTTTCGACCCTAAAAACGCCTGGGCCTTTGGCGCACCCATAAAATCGTGGACGTCGAATTTGCCCGAAAATGGCCCGTTCATGCTAGTTCGCTTATTTGACCACCTAAATAGCCCCTATCCTCACCCAACCACTCTTCAACCTTCTCTTTATAACCCAATTGATTTTCGACCGAAAAGACGCCCGAACACATGAGCACCTACATAACTGTGGGCTATAGAGTACTGATTACTCTCAAAAATGGTTTGTTGGTGCCGTTTCGCCCGTTGGACCACCCAAATAGCCCTACCGACCCCACGCGCCCGTATTCCTATTCTCTTCAGACGGCTTAGGAGCCCCTGATTATCTTTTGATCCAAAATATACACGGGCCCTGGGTGCATCCATGGAGCCATGGGCGAGCACACTGATTTTGCCCGAAAATGGCCCGTTCGCATTGTTTCACCCGTTAGACCACCCAAACAGTACCGTTGACCCTGTCGAGCCATACTCACCCACTCCTCAGCCTGGCTGAGAGCCTTTAATTAATTTTTGACCCAAAATACACTCGGGACTCGAGCACAACCATAAAATCATGGGCTATTACACACCAATTTTGCTCGAAAATGGTTCTTTTGCTTTGTTTTGCCCATTTGACAATGCAAACGACCCCGCTGATCCATACTCCCCTACTCTTCAGCCTGGATGAGATCCCCCGGATGATTTTCAACCTAAAGTACGAGCGAGGCCCTAGGTACCCACGAAATCGTAGGCTATAACACACGGATTTTGCCCGAAAATGGTTTCTTCGTGATGTTTCGCTCGTTTGACCACTTAAACGACCCATCTAGCCCACACTCCCCTATTTTTCATCCTGTCTGGGAGCTCCCACTCAATTTTTAGTCTTAAATAATCTCAGGCCACCTGGCGCATCCATGAAACCGTGGGCTATAGCATGCTGATTTTGCCCCAAAATGGCCCATTCACGCCGTTTCATCCTTTTGACTAACTAAACTACCTCGTCGGTCCACACTCCCCCTCTCCTTAGCCTACCTGGGACCCCCGATCGATTTTCTACCCAAGATACGCTCTGGCCTCTGGCGCACCCACGCAACTGTAGGATATTACACACTGATTTCACCCCAAAATGGACCATTCACACCATTTTTATTTTTTGACCACCCAAACAGCCCCGATGACCCTGCTGGCCCATAATCCCCTGTTATTCGGGTTGATTGAGAGCCCCCGATTTATTTTAGGACCCAAACTCACCTCGGCCCTATGTGCACCCATGGAATCATGGGTTTTAGCACACTAATTTCTCCCAAAAATAGCCCATTCATGTCATTTTGCTCGTTTAACCACCCAAACGGCCCCACTGGTCCACACTCCTCCACTCATCAACTTTCCTGGGAGCCCCAATTTATTTTCAACCTAAAACACACCTGATATCTGGATGCACCTATGGAACTATGGGTTATAACACACCGATTTGGCCCAAAAATAGTCCATTTGCACTGTGTCACATCGTTTTCCTTGTTTAATCCCCAAAATGGCCTCAACAACCCTGCTGTCTCCCACTCCCACACTCATTAGCCTGCCTGGGAGATCCCAAATGATCTTTGACCTAAAAAATACCCATTTCCTAGTCGCTCCCACAGAATTATAGGCTATAACGCATTAATTTTACCTAAAAATAGCTCGTTTGTGTTGTTTTGGCTGTTTGACCACCCAAACAGCCTCTCCACCCCATATTTCCATGCTTCTCAACTTACCTGAGAGCCCCCATTTAATTTTTGACCCAAAACACGCTTTAGCACAAAAATTTTGTCGAAAAGTAGCTCATTCGCATCATTTCGCTCGTTTGAACACCTAAAAGGCCCTGCTGATCCCATCGGCCCACACTCCCCCGCCCCTCAGCTTGCCTGAGAGCCCTCGGTCAATTTTTGACCCAAAAAAGCCTGTTCCCTGAGTGGACCCACAAAATCGTGGGCTTTACCACACTTATTTCACCTGAAAATGGTCTATTCACGTTGTTTCGCTCGTTTGACCACTCAAACGGTCCCTCAAAATTGGTCGGACAATACTCCCCTGCTCCTCAGCCTATCTGATAGCCCCCAATTGATTTTTAGCCCAAAACACGCTTGGTCCCCTTGGGTGAGAAACACGTTTAAATTTTTATCATCGTTTGAGATTCTTATAGTAATAATTATAAACAAAGAAATATGAATGGTAGATATATAGCCTCAGCCTGTTCTCTTATCGTATGCAACCTATTATCACTATGGCTAAAGAATTACTATTTTAACAAAGGATATGTAGGCTCAACCTATTTTTTGGTTTGGTTTTTCTTCGATTAATAAAATATGTTTTATACAACAAGTTGCTTTGATGTAGGCTCTGCCTATTCAATCTGCTTTAAATTTTAAGAATTAATACTTTGTTTAGGTTAATTATTAAAATTAACTATTGTGAGATGTAATTCTGAGTTCTTTTTATCATATGTTTTTGTTAGCCACAACATTCCGAGCATATGATATAAAGAAAACAAGTTCTTTAATCACATAAAGTTAAGTGATTCAAATATAATAATGAAATCTAATAAAGTCCTATTATCTTATCAAAACAGTAACCTTACCCCACCGGGAGGTAACTTGTTTTGTTAGATTAATTGGAATATATAGTAAACCTTTTTGTTTAAAAATTATCCTATGCCCACAGGTATAGATTATATTCTAGTTTTATTCGATTTACTAGTCTAATGAAGTTAAGTCATTCTATGCATGGGTGCAATCTCTACCCACAACAAGGTTTAAAATTTACTTAAGAATTATTTTTTACATGATTTATTTTAATGGTTATGTATTTCATAGCTTATGTATGTGTATCCTTGTTTTGCAATTAACACAGCTTTTCCTACTGCTCTATGTAATAAAAATGTTTGAATTCCTATGTTGTTTGGTGACAATTTTACTGAATGGAAAGAGAAAGTCCTTCTCACTTTAGGATGTTTGAATCTGAACTTGGCACTTTGTCTGGAAGAACCATCTAAGCCCACAGAATCAAGTACGTCAGAGGCTAAGGATTTTTGTGAGCGGTGGGAGCGATCTAATCGCTTGAGCTTAATTTTCATAAAGGCTCATATAAGTCAAATCATTAGGGGTTCTATCCCTAACAATGAAAATTTCAAAGCTTACATGAAGACAATTGATGAACAATTTATAAGCTCTAACAAGGCGTTGGTCAGTACCCTAATGAAGAGACTATTAATTATGACATTTGATAGAAGTCGTAAAGTGAATAAGAATATTATGGAGATGGAAGATACTGTTGCTAAACTTAAGTTCTTTGAGGTTGATATGTCTGCACCATTTCTTGCGTATTTTATTCTCAACTCTCTTTCTATAGAATATGGTCCATTCAAGATATCTTACAATACACATAAGGATAAATGGTCAATCAATGAACTCTTAACTATGTGTGTGCAAGAAGAGGAGAGGTTAAAGCATAAGACACCCGAAAGTGAAAATTTAGTGACTTATGATAAGAAAAATGCAATAAAGGGCAAAAGTGTTCCAATAAATAAGAAGGACAGTCTTGACAAAGACATTTGTCATTTCTGTAGAAAGAAGGGACACTAGAAGAATGATTTCCTGAAATACAAGCATTGGTTCCAAAAGAAAGGTAATTTTACCTTTGTATGTTATGATTCTAATTTCATTGAAGTTTCTGATAATACATGGAGGATCAATTCTGGTTACACAACTTATCAAACCCTCTTTTAACCTAAAGAATTGTAATTTTAAGTTTGAAATGGTTTTATTATTAAAGTGACAAAAATGAAGATTTATTTAAAAAAGGATTCATTTCACAATTAAATTTAGAGTCACCATTTGACATAAACTCGGTGTGCCAAGTACTCTTTGAGAATACTTTTCAAAACTCTTTGACGCTTTAAAACTAGTTTGCGAATAGAGACTCCAGCTAAGAAATTCGTTTGACTGAGAGGAAGGTATTAGGCACCCCTCGATCCCTCGATTCGACCACGGTCACTTGGTAGAGTATATCGGCTAGATCGACACTAAAAGTGTATAAAACATATAAAACACACCACAATCAAACAAACAAACACAAGCAAAATAAATCTCAAAAATATAATATCCATTCCAATTATACAGTCCAGAAAATAGAAAAATGCGGAAATATAAATCCTATTCTAAACTAATCCTAGACTAGTGCTTTACCTGTCGCCTCGAACTTTCATCACAAACGTCCTTCCAAATACAAAATACTTCGGGTCATTTCCCGACGAATAAGTACAAATATCTCGGGGCATTCCCCGACCAAATGATACATTTGATCCTAAAAGCATAAGTAAAACCCATTTAACGAACATTTTCATTATTTAAAAATCACTAGTCCTAATTTTCGCTTTCCCAACCTACGTTTGCCTACCCACTCGACCTATCATGATACTATCAATTTCAATTGGTATTCATTTCAAGTTAAACAACAACCCATGAAGCAAACCAACCAAAAGGCACTTTTTATCAAGTTTCAATTCTCATTCCATTCATTACCGAATCCCTTTTGTACGTTAATTTTTACACAAAAGAAATTATCTAAAACCATGCTAACATTAGATTCAGGCCACGATTAATTATTCATGGATAAATGATACCAAACCTCAACAAAGATCATCTAATTGCAACCAACAACACCCAATTATAACATCAATGCACCAAATTGAAACAAAACAAAAAGAGCGAGAGAGTCGAAGAATGGACCTTAAGTGTCGAGTCGAAGAATGGACCTTAAGTGTCGATTTTAATATATTGGAGATGAAACTGCATTCGAAAACCTGATTCAAACTTCAATAACGAACCACTCCAACTCAAAAATGAGAAATAATGACCCGTACGAATTTGAGCCCGAGAAGTGGCACTCAGACACTGAAAACGCAAAAAAACCAAGGAAACCAGTGTATGAAATTTCAAAACATAGACGAACAAACCAAGAATCAGGGCATTACCAGAGAAACCAAGAAAACCCATATGCGATCTCGCCGGAATTGATACTTTTAGTCGTTGGTCCGTATTTTTGAAGAGAGGAAAATGATTTTTCGGATTGACGCCAATGAGATTAGTTGTCCTAATGAGATTCACCTGAAATTAAGAGAAAACTAAGAGATTCCGGTGAAGAAGTCGTCGGAACAGTGACCAAACGCTAAAAAAACTCATTTCCTCCCTCGATTCTCACTCTCTTAGCTTGGACTACCTCTCACGTATCACTTTTTTTATCGTTCTTGTGCGTGTTTCCCGTGTATAGTGCATTTTTCAATGGCTCCCTCCCTTTTTTTTGTAAGGTGTTTGTACACTTTTATTTGTATCTCCCTTTCCCTCTCATCATTACTGTGTATCTATTGAATAAATAAGAATATATTTTTTTTAATTTTCTGTGTGTATATCCTTTAAAAATGAAGATGATGGTTTTTGTTTTTTCTATTTCTCCTCTTTTTTTTTGTGTCACTGTATGTGTGCGTCGATAGTGGGTGTATGTCATTTTCTTAGTGTGTTGCCATGGTGCCTGTGTGCAGATGGTGGATGTGTTCTATGAGATTTTGTGTGTATGATATATATGTGTTGCTATGGGAGTGATGATAAGTGTGTGTGTGATTAGTGTTTCTGTGTGTGGAGAGTATTTTTGGTGTCTTCTAATTGTGGTATGTTCTGGTGGATTATTTATTATCATTGGACCAGGAAGATGGATTCTAGTCGAGTGTGTGAATTATTGTTGTTTTTTTTGTAGTCAAGAAAGAAAGAAAGAAAAAATGGTAGTGGGTGTTAGGTGAGTGTTAGGGAGGTGGGGAAACACGTGGGGTATGGGGGTGGGGGTAGGGAGGTAAATAAGTAGGAAATTAATTTGTAGGGATGACAAAATTAAGTGTCTACATCATTTCCCTTTTTGGGTGTAAAGACAAAGTGTTTTCAAATAAAAAGTAGACAAAGAGATCAAATTTTGACCCGACCATTATTCAAGAAAAGAAACAGAAGGAAGAAGGACAACCGAGTTGACTTAGGAAATCCAACCTACCTAAGTTATGAGGGAGTCAAGTCATAGGTATCTCAAAGGGTTAGAAAGAGAGGGACCATACCGAGTTGGAGAGTCGAATGAGGCCCTATCGAGGATTCGGTCCGCGGCTCAGTCATTACATCAAAATAAAAATTACAAGTTAAAAACATAAATAAAATTGCAAAAGTCCCATCTATGTAGCTTCCCTTGGGCTCTTGACTTGAGTTTCATCACCCTATTCTTCAGGCAGGCTCCTGACTTGCAATTTCTTCGACTTGTTGCTTGACTTTCATTTCTTCACTTTTGTTGTTTGACTTTCAACTTCTTCACTTAGTTGCTTGACTTTCCATTTATGCCCTTTTCTTCAGGCGGGCTCTTGAAATCACATCAAACTAGAAAGAAAATTATTCCAAACAAAAATTATTATAAAGAGAGATTCCATTTGATGGAAAATTAAAGTTCCAAACAATGAGAATTGAATTTTTTGCCCCAGTTTAACATCGGAGAACCTTTGTGATAGTCACATCATAACTACTTGAAAAACCCAAACAAAGAAATGCATTTTCTATGGGTTAATTGGAATGATTTGACTAGAAAGTGAATTTCCTAGGAGTCAAAAGGGAATGACTCTACCAGGAATTACATCTTCTAGGAATCTAGGAGAATGAATCAACTATGAAGAACATCTTCTAGGAACCAAGGGGAATGGCTCAATCATAAAGCACATCTTCTCGAAACCAAGGGGAATGATTCAACTAAAAGGTTCGTCTTATACGAATCAAGGGGAATGATTCAACTAAATGGTAAATCTTATATGAATCAAGGGGGAATGACTCAACTAAAAGTTACGTCTAAAAGGTACGTCTTATAGAAATCAAGGGGAATAACTCAACTACAAGGTACGTCTTATAGGAATCAAGGGGAATGACATGACTAAAAGGTACGTCTTATAGAAATCAAGGGGAATGACTTGACTACAAGGTACATCTTATAGGAATCAAGGGGAATGACTCGACTAAAAGGTATGTCTTATAGGAACTAAGGGGAATGATTTGACTAATAGGTATGTCTCATAGGAATCAAGGGGAATGACTTGACTAAAAGGTACATCTTATAGAATCAATGGAAATGATTCAACTAATATGTACATCTTATAGGAATCAAGGGAATGACTTGACCAGAAAGTATGTCTTATAGGAATCAAGGAGAATAATTCGACTAAATGGTAGTCTTATAGGAATCAAGGTGAATGACTCAACTAAAAGGTACATCTTATAGGAATCAAGGGGAATAATTCGACTAAATGGTTCGTATTATAGGAATCAAGGGGAATGACTCGACTAAAAGGTTTGTTTTATGAGAGTCAAGGGGAATAACTAGACTAAAAGGTATGTCTTATGGGAATCAAGTGGAATGACTTAACTAAAAGGCACATTTTATAGGAATAAAGGGGAATGACTCAACTAAAAGGTACGTCTTATAGGAATCAAGGGAAATGACTTGACTAAAAGGTACGTCGTATTGGAATCAAGGGGAATGACTCTACTAAAAGGTATGTCTTATGGGAATCAAGTGGAATGACTTGACTAGAAGGTACGTTTTATAGGAATAAAGGGGAATGACTCAACTAAAAGGTACGTCTTATAGGAATCAAGGGAAATGACTTGGCTAAAAGGTACGTCGTATTGGAATCAAGGGGAATGACTCTACTAAAAGGTATGTCTTAAAGGAATCAAAGGGAATAAATCGGCTAAAAGGTACGTCTAATATGAATCAAGGGGAATGACTCAACTAAAAAGTATGTCTTATAGGAGTGAAGGTTCAATTTAAGAAGTTTATCACTTAGCAAATGAAAACTGAAAGCCTTGGACAAGAAAGTATGTCTCCGAGGAATATAGGATGATGAATTTTTACCATGGTTTGATTATCAAACCTGTATAGCAATGTTGCTTCCTGCATTTGTACATATGAGGTATTGCAACCCTTAATATTTATGCTTTGAAGTCCTTGAATTGAAGGTAACATGTTTCTTATTTCATCAAAGAAAACTTGTGATTTAAAGAAAACATGGTGGTTGGTTTGTGACTTTATCTTTCGCGGCAATCTCTCTTGCCCAGTCACATTTAACCTTTCTTCCAACCATTAGCATATGTCATTAACTCGCTTATCATTGACCCAAACTTAGTTTATTAAGAGTGACTCAGAAACAGACACGGTATTCCTGCTTCGCCATGCTTCTCAGAGAAATCCTTTTGAACCTTGATATTTCCATGAGTTCCCAGACTTGTCTGTTGACAAAACTTTCTGCATGCCTTATTTTGGCTCACAATTATGTCTCTTTCATGTGCTGGACTTTTGTCTTGCTTTGTGTAATTGAAGAAGCTGGTAGCCAGTTTTAAAATCTTTTCTCACTTATTTTGACATGGACTTGACTCAAAGACGCAAGAAAAAATGACAATAATTTTTTTTCTGGATAAGTAACTCAAAAAATAAAATAAAAATAAAAAGAAGAAAGAAAAGACAATGAATGTCCCCATTTGAAACAAAGAAAAGGGAAAATTATCAAAAAAAAATGACAATCAACTCTAAAGATGATGTCATGTATTTTGAATTAAGCTGCCTGATCTTCCCATTCAAACTTCCCACCAATTGTTCTTGTATTAACGACCTTGAAACTAAGTTACTTCCTTGGGCCAATTGTATTCAGAGACTTCATTCGGCTAGTGGCACCTTGAAGGGTTTTCGCCAACAAACCTCTCTTATTTTTTAGCTCACTATCGCCTTATGGTGTCCGTGAGGGTTTTTGACCAGTGAGACTCTCTTATTTTCATTTCTTTCAACTCACCATCGTCTTACGGTTCCCGTGAGGGTTTTCACCAATAAGACTCTTTTTTTTATTTCTCTCTTGATTCCTTATGTTGAAAAAGTCAAGTAGTTCCCAAGTGCATCATCATGCCCATTGCATTCTTAGCCTTAACATTCTCAAAGATTGATATGAAGGACTTTCTTTGGTTACAACTTGGCTTTTGGATAGGGTTAGAAAGAAAGGATGACATGAGGCCTAAACGACACTTGAAGTGGGGTAGGACTTACAACTTTTGGAATCGACTCAAATAATAAGGATTAACTCATGCCCCATTTTTTTTGACTGGAAAATTCTAAATTGTTTATTTGGTTGGACCAAGCCCAAAGTAGGGTAGCCTACGTATCTTACCCTGTGAGAGAAGAATCAGGTCACGCGCAGTTTTGATAACTCTTACATTTGCTTGATTTTGATTTCTCTTCTTCTTATTTTTATTGGAATTTTTTTTCTCTTTGAAATATTTTTTGACTCTATTTTTCTGAACACTTTTCTCTTTTCTTTCTTTTTATCGACGCATTTTTTATCTTTTTATTTTAACATTTTCTCTTTTTTTTTTAAAACTTTTCGGACTCTATTTTTTACTTAACACTTTTGATGTTTACTGATTCTATCTTGATCCGAAAAGAGGGGTATGAAAGAAAATAGAACTAAAGTTTAAACGGGGTAAACAAAGGATGACACAATGTTTGGAAATCAGAATGAAATGCCTTCGTCATATCAATCTTTAAAAATGCAAGTCCATAACATGCAATATGAAAGTGGGAGATGCATGACATTTAACACTAACATGACCTGAGCATGTGCGCCATTACTTTTGCAATTCTCCAACATACCACTCCATCTTTGTTGTACATCACTCACATCAAATAACTCATGCTTTATTGGAGCTGATTATCTTCTTGTTTCTCTTAATATAGGAATCACGCATCCACTACTTGACATAATTGGGATATCTTTTCAATGGATGACCAAGTTACTCTTGTGATTCTCAAAATAATTGCCTTAATTTTGAAAGAAGGTTTCAATGCGGTCACCAACTATCAACACTCTACCTATTTTCTCAGATGTTTTTTCTAACTTTATCCCTCTGATTCAATGTTTCATGATTAAAACTGGACTTTAAGATCTAGCTGAAATTCCGCAGGAATATCATATCATTAGAACCAACATAAAATGTTTTATGTAAACATAAAATGTATTATGTAAAGAAAAAAAACAATCAACACATATTTAAAACACAAAGAGAAAAGAGACACTCTATTTAGTTGAAATAAGAGATATAAGGGTTTGAACATAAACGACAAAAGGACAAAACAAGATTGATCCCAAACTACAACCCTGAAATAATCCGAATAACAGAAAAAAAACAAACTACCAAACATCCATCCTAGTAGGGAGAGGAGTGACTTTCCAATTACTGAGCTTGACGTCTTAGCCATTGATTTGTATATCAGCATGACTAGAGCTTTTCTCACTGTCAATGTTTTGCACCATAATTGTTTTATCCTAAATCATTTTTTTAATTTCTTTTTTCAAATCTTGACAATCTTCAATACTATGACCCTGAGCATCAGAATAATATGCACATCATGCATTAGGATTAAAATTTCTTAAATGCAGATTAAAAGTGTGCCCAAGAAGAGGAGTAATCATGTCCGCGAGTACCAATCTCTAAAATAAAATGGCATACGACTCTTCAATTACTGTGAAGCTATATCTCAACCTCTGCCTCATTTCATTATTTGGCTTAGATAAAAAATCTAGCCTAGAAGGGCTTTGGTATGTTTGTGGAGTTAGAGGATGACTTTGAGGAGTTGGTGTATTCCATTGTGGGTAAGATAGGGGTTGAACATGAGTTTGTGCGTTATATACTAGACATGGAGGTAGAGGAATATAGTATAATGGATTTTAGGAGTGATTATGTGGAGCTTGGGCATGAACTTGGGTTTGATCCTAAGAGCGACGACGACAGGGTTTTCTTGACTGTGCCTGCTGTCCAACCATAATAGCAGATACATCTTCCTCATTTTCTCTCCAACACTTCCTAAGCCCTTTTTAATTACTTTAGTAGTCACTTTCAATCTTGCAAAACTCACAATGCGATCGGTCTTAATTCCATTTTTTATCAACTCTTCTATTTTGAGGACCTCAATAAATGACTTGCCTAATGCAGGTAACAAGTGTTGGTAATATGTTTCATCCTACACTTGAATAAATACCTCCACTATCTTATTTTCTTTCATTAGCTATTTCACCCTAGCAGATTTTTCACTCCATCTGATCGCATACTCCCTGAAACTCTCAGTATTCTTCCTCTTCATACTGCTTAGGGATTTTTCATCAGGGATCAATTCCATATTATATTGAAATTGTTGTACAAATTCATTAGCTAAATCATCCCAACAATTCCACCTATCAATATCCTAATCAACGAACCACTCTGAGGCTAGACCAGAAAGACTCTCACCGAAATAAGCCATGCACAATTCTTCTTCCCTCCAGCGCCCCTTAGTTGGTTGTAATAATGTATCAAATGTGCTATGGGATCGCCATGTCCATCATGCTTCTCAAACTTCAGCATTTTAAAACCAAAAAGGAGATGAACACCTGGAAACATGCACATATCTTTATATGGGACACTTTTGTACAACCAAGTCCTTAGTAATTCTTCATAGCCAGTTCCAAACTTCTCAATTTTTTGGTCATTTCCTCTTATTATTCTGTCATAATAGGTTTCTCAGCATTAAGAGAAATTTAGGTAGTTGAATATAGCCATAAGGACCAGTCGACTTAAATGTGGGCTCGGGAGCATAATGCTGATCACTAGAAATATTCAATACAGGCTAACTTGCAGAGTGAGGAATCATAAATGGTGGATGAAAATCTGAAGTAGGAGCTTCATATGGGGGATCGCCACAAAAACATGAACAACAGGTATCTCAGGTGGTGCAGGACTATGATGTTTCGGCTTTTGACGGAATATTTTACAGCTTTTTCTAGGGAAAATTATATGTTTTCAAGCAACTAAAGTTGTCTTTAATACTGGGTTTTAGTATTTTCAGGTTAAGGAGTTAGATGAAGAAAAAATCTGGAAAAATAGCGGAAAAAGGTCACTGACGGTCCAACTAGCGGACTGTCAAACATGCGACGGATTGCCGGGGTAACCGTCAGATCTAAATAGAATGCTCCAATTAGAGATATCATGCGATGGTCCAAGTAGTGGACCGTCAACCTTGTGACGGACCACCAAATGGACCGTTAGGCTTAACCAAAATGTAGGTCTCCAAAATATCCAGTGACGGCCCATGCGATGGACCGTCAGTTCAGTGACGGTCCGCCAACATGACCGTCAGACCTTAGCAGAACCTGATACTATGAGACATCAATTGACGGATTGTGCGACGGACCACTAGGCCATCGACGGGCCGTCAGTGAGACCGTCAACTTGGACACAGATTTTCTGATTTTGAATTTTAAATATTCTATACCTGGGAGCATATAAATACCCAGTGAGAGTTTTTATATTTTCATCTTGGATAATTTACCTTAGTTTTCCATCTTTGAAACTTGCTGTAATGTAGTAGTCTATGAATCAAGCTAAATGTGTAGATCTAATCATTCCATCTCTATTGAAGATTCAAGAACTAATTCTTTTAACTTTTGTAAGTGAATTCTGAATTTATTTATGAATAATACAAAGATTCTTTCTTTTTTTTCTATGGAGATATGTGGCTAAGCTCCCATAACTAGGGTTATGGCAGCCTTGATGTGAATAACTGATTTGGGTTGTGGATCTAATGGATTTCAATGGGTAATTAAAGTTGTATAGACTCTTCTTCATTTTAATGACTTTTCTTGGTTGCAAACTTGAAAAGTGAGCCCAAGAACATCACTTGTTCGAATAGAAAAGTGCTTGTTGGAAAAATAAAGGGTTTTCATGAAATCTAGAGGCTTTAACCTTTGGATTAATGGTAGATGCCTTAACAAGATCAACCTACATGAGAAAATAGTTGAATGATCTATACATTCTTTAAGTTTGAGCGAATTAAAGGATAAACTATTCATTTAGGTTGAGAAACTAATGGGTAAACAATAGGACTCAACTACTCTTGCAATTGAAATCACCAATTGAAACTCAAAGAATATTCACAACCCCAGCTATTTAAGCATCTTGGTAACCATAAATCTAGTTTATTTAATATCACTGAATTACTACTTACAAAAGGAATTACTAGTTGGAATAACTTTGTTGCCGCTGTTTAGAATATAAATCAGAAATCAAAACCACTTTTTCTCAGAAACCTTTGATCAATAGTCTGATAACAATCACAATACTTAGTGAGCACAGTATTCCCTGTGGGATTCGACACCCAACCTCGTTGGATTCTATATTTGACAGTGACCGCTTACTCTCTTGCAAGAGAGGTGTAATTTGGACATATCAAATTTTGGCGCTGTTGATGGAGAATACGGTTGTCAATTAAGTTTATGTTTGTTAGTTGAACTTTGGTCAAGTTTCCCAAAATTTTACTTTACTTTTACTTTTTGTTTTTATTTTGTGTAGGGGATTTTTTTTGTATGCCAAGTACACGGAGGTCAGTTGAACCTTTATTACCATTACACCCTGAACCTCAATTGATTGGCAGAATGGCAGACCCACAAGATGAGAAAAGACTAGCCACTTTGGCTAGAGCTCAGCTTAACCAACAGAATGATGTTCAACCGATGTGTCATCCTAATCCCGATGATGACAATTTAGGAGATGATGATTTGTTAGATTCTGTTAACCCAAGGCGTGCAGAGCCTGTGGATGCACCTGTGAATCGCAATGTGAATATAAATCGTCTTTTTAGTGTAAGGCAGGATAATCAACCTATATAATTTGATCTTAATGATGATGATGACGGAATGGGTGGAGCTGGTGTAACTGGAGCGATTATTCCTTTACCCCTGGCACCTGCAGCAAAGTTTAATATTACCAGTATAATAATTCAACTCCTTCATCTAAAGAGGTTGTTAGGTGGTCTTATTGGAGATGATCCTAATATACATTTGGTGAACTTTGTCACCATTTGCAAATCTTTTGACAACCCAGGAGTGGGTCAGAATGCTATTCGCCTAAGGTTATATTATCTCTATCTGGGGAGGCAACACTCTGGCTTAATGAGCTGACTCCTGATTCTATAACTAACTGGAGCTAGTTGAAAGAGGCTTTCTTAGAAAGGTTTTTTTCGCCTTTCAGGAGGGTAGAGTTTAGGGATGAAATCAGCAACTTTAGATAGCTATCGATTGAAGCTCTTCACGAGACTTGGGAGAGGTTTAAGAAGAAATTAATGCTGTGTCCGAATCATAATATGACTGATATCCATTTGATAGAGACTCTCTATAGGGCTCTTAATATTGTGACGAAGTCAATTGTGGATAATGCTGCATGGAAAGCATTTGTGGATCTTACCTTTCCAGAAGCCTCAGAGATGCTTGACATAATTACCAAACCGAGTAGAGCTTGGCATACCAGAGATTCTGTGGTAGCAATTCCTACCGTGTCTATTGGTATGACTGTAGAGCAACACAGAAATGAGGAGGAGCGTGATCAGGACATGATATATTTGAAGATGCAAATGGATTTATTGACAAAGCATTTATTATCTGGAAAGACTAAAAAGGAGAAGGCTGTTAGAGCCTAAGGGAGAGCTGATTTTGATTTAGATAAAGAGAAAAACTATCTAAATAATCAGGGGGTTTCCGAGGCAATAGCCAAGGAAATCAAGGTCAAAACTATTACGATAAGGATAGGGTTCAAGTGAATTGGAAGAGTAAAAATGATAGGAGTAGACTATATGTACCTCTTGGGAGCCGAGATAACGCTGCAACAAGCTCATGCAAAATATCCATGGAGGATATGATGAAGAAGCTGTTAAAAGCTGTTGAGGCTACCAACTCTGGGGTGACTACTATGAAGAGTAATTTGTTTTCCATGAGTCAGTTGGAAAATTCACACTCTAATTTTATCAAATAGTTGGAGTAGAAAATGAGTCAAATCTCAGCACAATTGAATTAGAGGAAAAACGGAATGATGCTAAGCGATATTGTTCAAAATCCTCATAATGATGGATCTTGCATGACAGTTACTACTCGGAGTGGTAAATTATTATCGGTCCCTTCTGTCGGCAAAGCTGTGATTGAAAATATGGGTGAAGAAGATGTTGAACTTGAAAAAACTCATCCAGTAGAGTTTGGTAAGCTGGATAGTGACGTGAGTACATCTAACCGTCTATAGGTTGATGAATTAGAGAAATCAAAAAAGGAGAAGAAGGCGGTGGTTACTACTTTTTCGAAACCACCGCCACCCTTTCTTCATAGATTGAAGAAGAAAACTAATGAGACAAAATTTAGCAAATTCATAGCAATGTTAACGCAGTTGACGGTGAATGTGCCTTTGGTGGAGGCACTTGAGCAGATAGCAAGATATGCTAAATTTATGAAGGACCTGCTGATGAAAAAGAGAATAGTAAGCTACGAGCTGATGGACAATCTCAACCATTGTGGTGCTATTTCCATAAGATCTTTGGTGCAAAAAAAGGCAAACCCAGGAGCATTCACGATTCCTTGTACTATTAGGTCTCTTGATTTTTCAAAAGCTTTGTGTGATCTGGGAGCCAGTATTAACCTGATGCCGCTTGCTGTCTATAAAAAGATGGGTTTGGGAGATCCTACACCTACAAATATACGGCTGGTGATGACGGACAGGTTGGTTAAGCGGCCAGTTGAAATTTTGTATGATGTGCTAGTAAAGGTGGCCAACTTTATATTTCCTACGGACTTCATTATTCTGGATTGCGAGGTGGATTTTGAGGTGCCCATAATATTAGGTTGACCTTTCCTCGTAACCGAAAGTATGCTGATTGACTTGTGAGCTAATGAGCTCTTATTCAGGCATAATAATGAGGTGGTTCGATTTGATGTGTGCCAATCCATAAAGCAGCGTAAGAAAATAAATGTGTTCTCCATTGTTGATGTCTATTATGAGGATGAGCAGGAGGATCCGATAGAAGAGAAATTTGAGTTGAGCCCTTAGCTGCAGTTCTGATGAATTTTGATAGTGAAGAAATTGATGAGTATGATGAGACCATTTGCGCTTTGACAGGAATGGGATCATATTTTTATGCTCCTAAGAAGTTGGACTTAGATCTTGAAAATTGGCCAACACCACCAACTAAGCCCTCAACTGAAGAGCCATCGGTGTTGGAGTTGAAAGAGCTACCAGGCCATCTCCGATACATGTTTCTAGGTAGTAGAAACACTTTACCTATCATTATTACAACTGATTTGGGTGGGCAACAAGTGAAGGCACTTATTTCTGTGCTTTGGAGATACAAACAGGAGATAGGATGGACTATTCGTGGATATTATTGGCATCTCTCCAGGTATTTGCACTCATAAAATTTAGTTGGAGAAAGACTGCACACCAACTATCGAGCATTAACACCATCTTAACCTACCTATACAAGAGGTGGTTAAGAAGGAGACCATCAAAAGGATCGATGCAGGAGTGGTATATCCCATTTCTTATAGTAAGTGGGTGAGTTCTGTACAATGTATGCCTAAGAAAGGGGGCATGGCATTTGTAGCCAATGAGAAGAATGAATTGATTCCACTCAGACCTGTGACTAGGTGGAGAGTTTGCATGGATTATCGAAAGCTTGACTCATGGACTCTGAAGGACCACTTCCCAATGCCTTTAATGGATCAAATGCTTGATCGGTTGGTGGAAAAAGATTTGTATTGTTTTCTGGACGAGTATTTTGGTTATAATCAGATTTCTATAGCTTCGGGGGACCAGGATAAGACGACATTCACATGCCCATATGACACTTTTGCTTTTAAGAGAATATCGTTTGGTCTATGTAATGCACCCACTACCTTTCAAAGATGCATGATGTCTAATTTTTTCTAACCTGGTTGAGGACACCTAAGAGGTGTTTATGGATGACTTTTTAGTGGTTGGTGACTCGTTTGAGCTTTGTTTGGTGAACCTTGCAGAGGTGTAAAGAATTTATACTTATGCTTAATTGGAAAAACTAACAGTTTATGATAAAGGAGGGAGTTGTCCTTAGATACAAAATTTCAGCCAAGGGAATAGAGGTCGATTGGGGTAAGGTCAAGGTTATTGAGAAGCTTCCACCTCCCATTTCATTAAAAGGGGTGCGTAGTTTCCTTGACCACACAGGATTCTATTGGAGGTTTATAAAGGACTTCTCAAATATTGCAAACCCACTTTGCAAACTTTTAGATAAGGAAGCTAAGTTCACCTTTGATGATGATTGCATGAACTCATTTGAATGCCTTAAGGAAAAGTTAGTTGATTCTCCAATTATTGCACCGGATTGGTCAAAACCGTTCGATATCATGTGTGATGCAAACAGTGTTGCACTTAGAGCTATGCTGGGATAAAAGAAGGACAAGCTGTTTTATCCAATCTATTATGCCAGCAAAGCACTGAATGGGGCTCAAAAGAACTACACCGTTACAGAATAGGAACTTCGGGCAGTCGCCTATGCCTTAGAGAAGTTCCAATCCTACTTCCTAGGAACCAAGGTGGTGGTCCACACTGACCACATGGCCTTGAGATATTTGATGGAGAAAAAGGATGTGAATCCAACTGCTACTTCAAGAATTTGACTTTGAAGCCAAAGATCAAAAGGGTTGCAAAAATCAAGTTGCGAACCATCTGTCTTGTCTTTACGGGGACTAAGAAGTTAGAGATGCACTTGAGACTAATGATGCATTTCCGGATGAAGAAATCTTGGCTGCTGTGCTAGAAAAAAAACCTTGGTATGCAGATTGGCAAATTATATGGTGAGCGAGGTAATTCTGGAGAAACTTTCTTTTTACCAAAGAAAGAAGCTTCTCCATGATGTAACACATTACTTCTGGGATGAGCTGTATATATTCCGATGATGTGCTGATAATATCATAAGAAGATGTGTTTTAAAAGTAGACATGATGAGTATCTTAGAAGCGTGTCATGATTCTCTAGTTGGAGGTCACCATGCAGGTTATCAGACTGTTGGAAAGGTGTTGCAGAGTGACTGCTATTGGCTGACTTTATTCAAGGATGCTTATGAATTCGTTCGAAGATGTGAACAATGTCAGAGGAAAGGGTCAATCTCCAAGCGCTATGAGATGCCTTTAACAAAGATGTTGGAAGTAGAATTATTTGACATTTAGGGCATCGATATCATGGGCCCTTTTATGAGCTCATATTGGGTGAAATACATTCTTGTTACTATTGATTATGTATCAAAATGGGTTGAGGCCGTTGCTCTGGATGATAATGAAGGGAAGAGAGTTGTTGCGTTCCTTAAAAAAAACATTTTATCTTGATTTGGGGTACCACGCACAATCATAAGCGATGGTGGATCCCAGTTTTGCAACTGAGTATTTTGAGCGGCCCTAGAAAAGTATGGTATCAAGCAACATAAGGTAGCCCTATGTTGCACAAATGGGTCTTGAGTAACCTTAATTATTATGGTGTATGCATTAGTTTTAGTCTTGGTAAAGGTATGCCCTCAACATATTTGATAAAATGACACTATAGCACCTACAAACTAGTAGGCAAGTGGAGATTTTGAATAGAGAGATCAAAGCTATACTTGCTAAAACGGTGAATGCAAGCAGACAAGACTGGTCTAGAAAGATTGATGATGCCTTATGGGCATATAGGACAGATTTCAAGACACCCATCACATGTCACCGTACCAATTGGTTTATGGTAAAGCTTGTCATTTGTTAATTGAATTGGAGCATAAGGCTTTATGGGCACTTAGGAGGCTGAATTTGAATTGGAGTGAGGCAACACATTTGAGATTAGGGCAACTGAATGAGATGGATGAGTTCCATCTCTGTGCATATGAAAGGGCCAATCTGTGCAAGGAGAAGATGAAGAAGTATCATGTTCGGTGGATTACAAAGAGAGATTTTAAAAAAGGGTATTGGGTGCTTCTGTTCAACTCTAGACTCAAGTTATTTCCAGTAAGCTTAAATCAAAATGGTCGAGCCTATTCCAAGTTAATCATGTCTACTCATTTGAAATAGTTGAACTTGACAATGAAGACGGAAGTGTCTTCAAAGTGAATAGGCAACGATTGAAATTGTATATCGGTACAATGGAATTGATAAAGTGCATAGCTACTATATATCTCTATGAAGTCTGAGTAATTGAGATGACTCAGTCATGCCACGACATTAAATCAGGTGCTAGTGGGAGACAACCCACAAAGTGTTGTTGTAATCATAGTTAGAGTTCTTGTGTTATTTTTATGCAATCTGATGTGTTGTGAAGTGTGCAGGGATGAAAACACTGAAAGAAAGAAGTTCACAGTTGAAAAGGAGGTTAACGGTGAGATTGATGGACCATCACAGGAATGGCGGACCGTCACATCTACCGTCATATTGAAGCTGAAATTCTGAATCAATGGAACAAACTGACCGAGAAATTGGCAGAATGTCAACAAATTGGCAGACCATCAAATCAATTGTTGCAATGAAGCAGAGTTTCCCAGGTTCTGATAAGCCGCGAAGGCCAACCTGGCGGACCATCGTGCCAACCATCAAACAAAACCCAAAGGTTAGGTCGGGTTGGGCTGTACTAAAATGCTATTTAATGCTCAAGAAACTGACCCAAATGTCTTTTAATGGATAAAATCAAGTGGTTACACATGTTACCTCTTTTTTAGATTCCCAACTGTTTAACTCCCTCTGGATTCAGAGAATCTGAAATCAGTTGTTCCCTCTTCTTCTTTCTCTCTTATTTAAACAACATCATTTTTTTTTTCTTCTCATCACAAAAAGGTTATCAATTTTTAACAAGAGTCTAAATTTTTTTTCATTTCTACATTTGTAGGAGAGAGGAGTGAAGTACTACACTTTCAAGGTATGATCATAACCCTTTCTTTGCTCTTTGAATGGCAAAAAACATAAAGTAAATAAGTTTTTGGTTGATAAATTTCGTCTTGCTTTCTTTGTTTGCTTTGAATTATTGATTGTTCTGAGTTCTAAACTTTGGTATACTCTTTTCGGGTGAAGTCCGAGTAACCCATGTGTTTAGAGTTGAAAAATTTATGCCTAAATGGGAAATGGTTTTCATTACTATGTCCGAGTAACCCACGTATGCTAGGTGTTTGTAAAAATGCTAATGTGAAGTTTTGAACTGAAAAGGGTTGTCGACGGTCACCTTAGCAGACCGTCAAACCTGTGACAGACCTCCATGTGAACTATCGCAAGAAACCCACAGATGTCATACACTGGATAGTAGTGACAGATAACTTGGCCGACCATCAGCAACCTGATAGCCCGTCAGTTCAACCATCATAAGGCACTGGAAATTGGTACCTGCTGGATAAGGCCCGGCGGCCAATCCGACAGACTGTAGCAACATCGATGGACCGCTGCTGGAACTATAAGCTAAATTTTTTAGTGTTTTTCTGATTCTGCACTGCACACTGATTGTTCTTTCTTTTTCTAAGCATTATGGCACACAAACTTCTAATAATCAGTGGAAGTGGTAGATCTCAAAGAGGTATGAGAGAGTCAGCACTCGCCTACAACACTCGACAAAGAGAAAGAGAAACTCATACTCTATCCCAGTCTGAGGAGGAGAGTGAGAGTAGCACTAACAATACCAGCTCAAGCCCTGATGAGGCGAGGGTTGATTTATCTCAGCCCAAGCCAATCGATATTGAAACTAAGGCTACCAATGTGGAGGAGTAGACTGAAGCGATTGATGTAGAGACTGAGCCTGAGAATGCCAATGTGATCAAATGTAAGGATCCTTAAATCAGGAAGGCAATTCGATGGCAACTTAAGGGATTAAGGGAAAAATTCTATGATGGCCTGACACCGACAGTAAATAGACCAATCAAAAGGCCATTTTCTCAGGAGTACCAGATTGTGACAATGGAGCTGCATGAGTATCCCAAACTATAGAAACACTTCAATGAATATAAGTTGGCTTGGATGAGCAAACTGCCTGAATCATATCAGCTTAACTATGTAAAAAAGTTCTTTGCTAACTATCTAGTGTTGGCAGAGAAGGATTGTCCGAAGGGGTCAGTGGTTTTAGACTTGCACAACTGGGAGTCAGTCCCAGTCCGACGTGTGTATATTGATATTTCAGCCCGACCGATCAATAGGATACTTTTTGGACCTGATTATGAAGCTCCCCCTGCTGTCACTGATCTTGAGTACCGGCTATCATCTATATCTACTCAGAGGCCCTGGGTGGCCAAGTAATTGACTGATGATGGTAAACCCTCTTGGGCAACCAACCTACGTGAGCATATTGCAAAGTCTTTCCTTAGCTTTAGAGCTAAGTTTTGGTGGGCTATTCTTCGACTTAGGTTGATGCCAATAGAAGGAGACACACATTTGGACAAACACAGAGCTATCCTGGTGGCTAGTTTGATTGTAGGGCTGAAGATAGATTTTGGCCAAATCATTGCGGAGCAAATTTTTGTGAGGGCACATAGGGTGTCGAGTGTACTACCATTTTCATATTTGATCATGAAGTTATGCAGGCAGGCAAATATGCCCTTGATTTAGAGGTGTTGACAATGTATTCCAGGCAACACATAGGACGGATATTGAGAAGTCTAAGGATGACTCAAAATTCGAAATGCGGGTCAACAAACCTCCAATCTATTAGACTCAGTTCGCACTAACCCCGAATACATCAGAGATTCCTTTAGGTATGCCATTGCCCATCACCGCATATATGCCACCTGATTATGTGCCACCAAGTATATCTGTAGGGTCAATATCTGCACCACTAATGGGTGGAGAAAATTATGTAGAATTTAGGTTGACGCCAAAAAATTTTGCTATTTCGGTAAGGCTGCAGAAAAAGTTTCAGAAACAGATAGATACTTAGGCTTCGCAATTCAATCCCTTTGTTGATGAGATTGTAGACGAGGCCATCCGTCCTTTTCAAAGCATTCATACAAGAATGGATCACATGGAAGAAATCATCAATAAAAGGCTGGATGCACTGTCTCTACCATGTATCGCTAAGCTCATGGCTAAATTTGAGCAAGCGAAGGCAGACATAGCAGAGTAGAAGGGTAGGCAGTTCCAGTAGCCAAATTTTAATCCATCCCTCGTGGTAAATGATGAAGACGAAGGTATTGTTGATCTGATGGTAATACCAGTGAAAGAAAAAGACAAGAAATAAGTAAATGAATGTGAATAAAAGAGAGAGGCAAGAAGAAGAAAGAGAGAAGCCATGACACCGGAATAAAAAGATCAGTATAAATCGAGGAACGCCATGAACAGATCAAGGAGAGATGAAGAAAAAAGAAAGAAGAAGGCGGCAGATGAAGTTGTCGGAGTTTCTACTAGCTGCCCCAACAAGGGGGCAAAGTTCAGACCTAGTCGGAGAGATGATACCTCCGATTTTAGAGGGTGAGATTTTGAGTACCCCTACCACCATAGGGGTCAACGTTGTAGTAGGTGAGGACACTGGTTCCTTACCACACCTCATAGATGCCTCAATGAATAAAAGGCATTACAAGTATACCCACTCCTTTTTACTTTTATTTGATGCTTTGAGGACAATGCATATATTTTTCTGTGGGGAGTCGTGTACTTGTACCATGGGGGGTTGTGTTGCCAAAGCTCTTTTCCCTCCATGTTCTATCTAGTAGAATCGACATGTCTAGGGTTGTGTTTTTCTCTTGCATTTTAATTTCTTAAGATTGTGATGTAAATATCCGTGGTTAATGCTTATTTATAAAATGTCTTTTCTTTCAGTATCCTTTTGTATATATGAATGATGAATGATGTTGGCATAAGGCTATGAGCATGTATGTGTAATTATTTACTCTAGTCATTTAGAATATGTGAATAACCTTCAGTGAATCTGTAATTGGTATTAACATGTAAGATGTGCATGAATCATGTGATGGAAATTCTAAGAGAAGTAGAATAAGTTTAATGTTGCGTCTTTAATGCACATGCAAGTGCACGGGATCGTACAAGTAATAAAGTGACTATGACAGTCGAATATCGTTCCCATGAGGACTAAGCAACTAGAAATTAAATTAACTTTTAGTTTTAGACAGTTAAATGCTAAGTGTTGTAAAGTATCAAGAATGTTTGAGTTTTTGAATAAAAATGTAAATGAACAAATATGAAATAAGTAGTTATAATTATCGCAAGGTACTCAGTAGTTGTAAACAATAATAGAGAGAATTCCAGGGTTGAGGCACCTCGAACAATACAAATATTTACTCTTATTACAGTCCACTTAATTATCGGATTGTTGGTTCTCAAGGTTTATACCATGATCTTAGTCTCCCGACATCAGACCTATTATCTATAAAATAGTGTACCTACAACTCCCGCAAAGATACAAATATTACTCTAGATCTGTTACGTTATCTTCGTGCATTTGAACCAAACAAGGCTTCTAGGTATATCCCTATCCTAGAAGCTAATTCACATTCCTTATTTCATAAAAGAATAAGAATCTCGTTCCCTAATTTCTTCGTTCTAATTCATGATTCTCCTCCCGGGTTCACATGAAAATATAGATTTATTAATGGTAGCTAAGCATTAAAATAGTAAGCTCAAGAAATTAAGAACAATACATGTGATAATCTAAGAATGGACTTGGAATAAAAATATCAAAATGTATTCATGTTCTTGGCCTCAACCCCACAACAAGGGTATTTAGCCACTCATAATTGAATGACACATCAAAAATGAATTATAACTCATACCAAAAATTAAACTTACAATGGAAAAATTGGAAATAATGTTCAAGAACACTAAATGGAAGGGTTCTCTGCTCTTCCGCCGCTCTGTGTTTTGCAAAGAATGAAAAAAGATCACTAAACTTGTTTCAGCATTTTCTATTTATACTGCACACATTTTTGGCCAAGGTGGAATGAGGCATGTGTCGCACGCTCCTCAGTGGAGCAATAGAGCATGCGTCGCATGCTCTTCTTCACTGGAATGAAGCATGCGACGCATGCATATCGTATGATGCTACTGGAATTTGTCTTCAAAAATTCGGCTAAGGCATGGAACAGGTGGAGTGGAGCATGACGCATGCTCCCACTGGAATTTGCCTTCCAAAATAAAACTAAGTCCTTGGACCCCTATAATGAGGCATGCGAAATGCTCATCGCATGCTCTCACCAGGTTTGGATTTTGAATATTTCTCCAAGGCTCAAATTCTATCACCGTCAACTCCATGTTCCGCTCACTAATTTCAGCTCTTAGACATGCTTTCAGCCTTCATCCAGTGTCCGCAATACTCCAATGAATCAACTCAACACCTCTATCAATACATACTCTCTTTTGTGTATCCAATTCACCCATAAATTCATCGATTTTGCATCCTGCAGTACTAATCGCACCCATTACTTCTATCATGCATTGTACACCAAATATAATGAAAAACAAAAATTTAAGCTCAGAAAACTAGGACTATTTTTGACAAATATCGGTGCTCAGACATATAAATATGGCCAAGATCACCACCCCACACTTAAGACCATGTTCGTCCTCGAACAATTTCAAACATGATTCTGCATTAAGCTTCACATAACAACCTAATAACATGCTTGCCTTGGGCACTTATGAATGATCATACTGATTCATATTAAGATATGCTGACATTACTCTAATGCACATGAACACAGTATTTCAAGTTACATCGACGTCTCAATAATGACATTCGATTTGTCAGCAACTAAATCAAAGCACTCCATCAAGCAACAATAAGAGATCCGGACTTTCATCCGCATGCACCCTCACAGCAAGAAAGTTCCCCATACTACTTACACTTTTCTGTAACACTTCATATTAGGGGCTATCAAGTACAATCGCTCACTCTCAACAAATACTTCATACATGACAAACAATGAACCATAACCTTGCTCTTAGTGTACTATTCCACTAATAGTCGGGTACTGCGAAATAGAATCAACTAGGTCTTTAAATAGTTGTAATGTAGGCTAAGGGATGGGTAGGAACTATTTAGGAAATGGTGACTAATTCCCCTAAGTGCTTTAATACATAACAACCCTTCCAAGATCACTTCCTATCAATCCAATTCTCACTTAAATGTCTTCACACATCAATGGTTCCACCCCACACTTGTTCAGGATATTAACAAACACGATGGTTGGAGTATTTCCTTTCTCACTACAAACTGAACCTCAGCTCTTTTCTTACACACTGGTTATTTTCATGCACCCCTATAGTAGCCACCCTCAACTAAGGCTCTTTGTCGTGATTGAGATTCACATCATCCTAAATGGACCAGGGCTAAAACAGGTTCATTGTAATAAAAACTGGACGCACAAACAAATTTCTTTCATAATTTCTATAGCTCCTAACCATCACAATTTAGACAAACACTGAACATTTCTTTAGAGTTTCACTTTCACCTCCCTCTTTCGACTTAGCACTCCCTACTTTTTAGATCATTTTGATATTAAAGCGCATAAGAGCTAGGGATCGAATTTAGGTCCATCAAAGAAAAGATTAGGCTACGTATGAGGCTGCCAAAGAAAATCAGGCTATTGTCTCAAAGGGGCTTAATTACGGATAGACATAAGTGTAGGTGGATAAGAAGTCTGCAATTTGGCTAACAAAGAAATGCCTAGATCATTTCCTAAATCCAACACCCTTTATTTTGCTTTATAGACACATCGAGCAAGTTCTAGACATTACTATTCATGTAGAATATGACTAAGGCCTGACTCTCACAGTGCATGAATGGAATCAAGTTAGATACCTTACGACTCTCGATCTTGTTCTTTGTCAAAAGTAATCCAATCAAATCTCAATTCACATCTTCCGATGCGGTAATTGAATAGTTACCCAAAAATGGCCCAACACACAAGGAAAGATTTGGCTAGTACTTCAAACGGTGAAAAATATGATGAAAAATACCAAAATGCTTTTCTAATACCATATTCCACATATCCTTCACATAAACAAAAAGTGTTACAAAATCCAATTGAACAAAGTGTACCACACAGTCAAGTTCCAAAACAAAATCAAACTCCAAAAACTTGTTCAGCAAGAAGAAAGAAAAATAGTAAAGTAAAGATCCATATCCAACAGTCAATACAGAACATAAACGAGGGTTCCGCCACCTCACACTTGAAGATGGGGATCAGCTCTCCTCTCACTAGTCATGGGCTCCGTCATCAGAGTCAAGGTCAGCATCATCATCATGATCGGAATCCATCTCGTCATCAGAGTAGGGCAGCCTGTGCTGTGTCTGTCGCAACATCATCATCCACCGGATCCTCAAAATCTGGATCGAGTCGCAGCATGGCTCTTGTGTAGGGGCCAAAAGGATAGTCTAACTCGACAGCCCGCATCTCCTGTTGAGTGGCAGGCCGACCCCCTATCCGCATCTGCAGCATCTGCAACCCAAAAGTTTAAGCTACAGTCTCCTCTATCCGATTTAACTGCTCGGGCATAGTCAAATTCAGTCCATAAGCATCAGTTCCCTTTGTTCGGGAGATAGCAAGCGGCTTCAGGATGATAGGAGGTCGAAAATCAGCATCTTCTTCTGGGACCCCTTCATTTCGTAAGAATCTAGTAATCACGCCCCCAAAGCCATACCGATGCTCCGGATTCAACCAGGCCTTATTCATACCTGTAAAAATGATGCTCCCGATATTCAGATCTATGTCATCTCGCATGAGGGCATAAATCAGGCAAACCCTGTCGTGGGTTACATTAGTCATATGCGTGGACTGCAGCAAACAAGTATAAATAATCTTCGCCCAAATTCGAGCCTCCCAATTCATGTGACTGTAGGGAAAGTAATGATGAATTCCAGTTCCCCGCTGTCTAATCCATCGTGCAGAAGAATGCATGCCACACAGAAAATGGCGAATCTGACGATAAGGTGGCTGAATATATAGCTCCTTGAGTATTTGTGGATCGGCGTCAGGTGTCCCGAGGAGGACATTTAGAGTGTGAGGAGTAAAGGTGACCAATTGTCCGCGGATCTGCACCGAGGAATCCCCATTATAGGGGTCCCAGTTTGCATAGAATTCCCTGACCAACCTGAGATTACACTCGTATGGTTGGTAAAAAAGGAATTGCATCTGCAACTGCTCAAGTCTGCGAACCATGCTGGGAAATTCCTTTAGCAGATTTTCCCGGTTAATGTGCTGATCTCCGACATACTTGTTTTCATCATGAGCGGAATACCATTTTCTCCCTGACTCGAATACTGCGCGCATACCATACAGCTGTGGCTGCCCATGTGGAATTAGGGGGGGGGGGGGTTAGAAGTACTAGCCCCAGAACGACTCCTCTTCTTAGTAGACCACGATGATCCGACCTGACCTTTACCCTTCTGTTGTCGACTGGCCATAGTACCTGTTAAACACATGATGCAACAGCCACCTCAGACAATGTCTTTATACTAGGTGAGCAACATACAACGAGTAAAGAGCATGTCACCCCACACTTAGTTTCTAGTATCCAGAGAAGAGTACCAATAAGAATAGCATGCAGACTTCATCTCTTCAACAGTTCATACAATGAAAGTGCCTACTTAAGGTAAATCAAACAAAACAGTTTACTGTTGTTTTAGGCATAATAGCTATCAGACTCCAATCCCCATTTGCTTTTAGTCATACATAGTTGAAAGTAAAGAAACATATCAACAATCCCTTGAACTCAATGTACTAGGCATCAACACATAGGCACAGTGGAAAGCACAATTATATACTAATATATATCACCTGCTCCCCTCATGATTCAGTAAAACCATACATACATCTACAAGTTACAGGCACTATGAGACTGTTACAAAGTTGGAAATACCCCATATTTATAAGCTAGAGCCTATGCAGTAAGGGAAACAATTAGGTACTCAGACTTCCCCCAGTAAACAGTGCATACAAACAACAGTTGTCACACAACTTCAAACAAAGCAAACACACAATCTGTGGCTTACAACTAAAACTCTGTCCTCTTAATGTTACCTTACATATGTTTGTCTTAACAGAAATATCTAATACTGCAAACAACGTAAGCATTTTGCATTGTAACCATTAACAAATTAAGAGTACTTGTCAATTCATGCTCCTAAATCAGCCCTCAACCTAACAGCAAAAGAGTTGAACTTTAACGTCGATGCACAATTTCTCCAAAAAGAACCCAAACAACCCTCACTTTTTCACAAATTGAGATCAAACAAAAATCAGTTAAAGTTTCCCACAATTATCTGACATCCCAACTAAAATTTTCAAGCTACCCTTATCAAAATTTACTAAGAACTAGCAAATTAGGCACAGAAGTGAACTCCATTCCAATTCTTCCTCCTACACATGGCTAAACTAATCATCATTCATCAAAGCATACACAACTACCAAGCATATAGAGTTTAATACAGTAGAATCAGTTCAGGAAAGGGTAGCATCAATAACCTACTTCATCGAATTTACAACACGTAGTAACACAATTCATGGCAAGAAGAATATCCTTACTACTACTTCTATCAATTTACGAGAGCCATAGAATTATAGAGAAGAAAGAATAGTGAAGAACTTACCTTAACTCTGTTAGCACAAAAGAAAACTGAACAACTTCGTGCAATTCCTACGGATCAATACTAAATTTGAAGAGAGAAATGAGAGGTTTAGGAATTTTGGGGGCGGCGCTAGGGTTAAGAATGAGAGAAAATGTAAGGGAGGAGGTATTTAATGGGGTAGGTGAGGTGGGATTTAGCGTGCGACGCATGATGCACTTCTCCGCAGAATAGCATGCGTCCCATGCTCCATTGCACAGCTAAGGAGCATGCGTCGCATGGTACATCTCACTGATGAAAAGCATGCATCGCATGCTATTCGCATGCTGTCACTGGTTTTTCAGTTTCATGCATAAATTAAGCTAGACACGGTTCTGGCTTAATATTGAATTATCTTTCTCTTCCAGTGCACTTCACAAAAAATATGTTACTCACCTCATCCTTCTCGAACATCATTTTACTTACCTCTCAGTTTTCTTCCTGCACTGATGTTTCTCCTTCCTGTTTAATTAATTAAAAGCAATAAAAGAAGAAAATTGTACTACACTTATTACAAAACATTCGTGGGTTGCCTCCCACGCAACGCCTTATTTAATGTCGTGGCACGACTCAATTCAAATTTATTCATCAACGAAAGTAATGGACTCATTGTGCTTCTCATCATGAATAGCCTAATAGTGCTTCACACGCTGTCTATTAACTAAAAACTTTTTAGTTTTGTCTCAATTTCAAAGCTCCACTGCTCCATAGGGTGTCATCCGTACTACCTCGAAAGGTCCGGACCACTTTGATTTCAGTTTACTTGGAAACAATCTCAACCTGGAATTGAACAACAGAACCAATTAACTTGGTTCAAAGACTCTCTCCTGAATTTGGTTGTCATGCCATCGCCTTGTTTTCTCTTTATACAGCTTTGCATTTTCGTAGGCATGAAGACAAAACTCATTTAATTCCATAAGCTGCAACAGTCTCTTCTCCCCAGCTGCTTTCAGCTCCAGCTTTAATTTCTTGACACCCAGTAAGCTTGATGCTCAAGCTCAACAGGCAAATGAAAAGCCTTACCATATACCAACCGGTATGGTGAAGTACCAATTGGTGTTTTGTATGCTGTTCGATATGCCCACAATGTATCATCAAGTTTCTCTTCCCAGTCCTTTACGCTGTCCATTGACAGTCTTCTGCAATATCTGCTTGATCTCCCGGTTGGAAACTTTAACCTGTCCACTTGTTTGCGGATGGTACGCTGTGGCCACCTTGTGCCTAACACCATATTTAGATAACAAATTTTTAAACCAAGTGTTAATGAAATGCGTACCTCTATCACTAATGATAGCTCTTGGGGTGCCAAATCTGGAAAATATATGCTTCTTGACGAACTTAAGCACCACCCTTGTATCATTGGTAGGACTAGCTGTAGCCTCCACCCATTTAGAGACGTAATCAACCGCCATAAGAATGTACAAATTGCCCTTTGAAGGTGGGAACGGGCCCATGAAATCAATCCCCCAAACATCAAATATTTCTACTTCTAAAATGTTTTTAAGGGGCATCTCATGACCCCTAGTTATAGTACCCAACCTTTGGCATTGATCACAATTTTTAACAAAAGCAATTGCATCTCTGAAAAGTGTAGGCCAGAAAAAACCTGATTGCAGCACCTTCCTAGCAGTCCGCTCACCGCCATGATGTCCACCATAAGGAGATGAGTGGTACTCTTGAAGCACCTTTTAGAATTCTACCTCTGGCATGCACCTGTGAATAACTCCATCTGGGCCCTGCTTGAAGAGATACGATTCATCCCAAATGTAGGCACAAGAATCATGGAGTAATTTCTTCTTTTGTTGTGTGGTTGCATCAGGAGGGTACAGTGCACAAACTATCAAATTAACAATATCAGCATACCGGGGAACATCAACTGCAGCTAAAGCCATCAACTTTTCATCAGGGAACTCTTCCTTAATACTAAGGAAGTCATCAGTAACATGGGTTTGACTTTCCAGCCATGACAAATGGTCAACAACTTGATTTTCAGCTCCCTTACTATCACGCACCTCGAGATCGAATTCTTGTAGCAACAAAATCCACTTAATTAGTCGTGGTTTTGCATCTTTCTTGTTCACAAGATACTTAATTGCAGCATGGCCGGTGTGCACAATGACCTTAGTGCCAACTAAGTAAGATCTGAACTAGTTAAATGCATACACCACGGCCAACATCTCTTTCTCAGTAACTGTGTAATTAACCTGTGCATCATTCAATACCTTGCTAGCATAGTAGACCGAGTGAAAGATCTTATCTTTTCTTTGCCCCAGAACAGCTTCTACGGCCACTTCACTAGCGTCACACATTAATTCAAAAGGCGACTCCCTATCCGGAGTGACCAGGATAGGTGCCTCAATCAGCTTCTTCTTCAGCGTGTCAAATTCCTCTCGACAATCAGCCCCAAAATCAAACCTGGCATCCTTTTCTAGTAACCTGCACATTGGGCCTGCAGTCTTGGAAAAATCTTAAATGAAGCGCCTGTAAAAGCCTGCATGTCCCAAGAAGCTTCGTACCCCTTTTACTGATGCCGGATATGGTAATTTCTCAATCACTTCAATCTTTGCCCGATCTACTTCCAGTCCTTTGCATGACACTTTATGGCCAAGGACTATCCCTTCCTTTACCAAAAAGTGGCACTTCTCCCAGTTCAGTACCAAATTGGACTCTTCACATCGAGCCAAGACTCGATCTAAATTCTGAAAACATTGAGCAAACAAGTTACCATAAACAAAAAAGTCATCCATAAATACCTCGACAAAGTCTTCCACCATGTCAGAGAAGATGGCCATCATACACCTCTCAAAGGTTGCCGGTGCATTGCATAGACCGAAGGGCATGTGCCTAAAAGCGTAGGTACCATATGGATAAGTGAATGTCATTTTCTCTTGGTCCTCGGGAGTAATTGTGATTTGATTATACCCCAAGTAACCATCTAGAAAACAATAATACTCCTGTCCTGCTAGACGATCCAACATCTGATCAATGAAAGGAATAAGATGGTGATCCTTTCTTGTGACCTCATTTAGCATACGGTAGTCAATACAAATCCTCCACCCAGTCACCATGCGAGTAGGGATTAACTCATTGGCTTCATTTGTAACAACAGTAATACCTCCCTTCTTTGGAACACAGGGGCTCACCCATTTGCTATCTGAGATTGGATAAACAATCCCATTGTCTAGCCACTTTATTACCTCTTTTCGTACCACATCTTTCATCACCGGATTAAGTCTCCACTGCTGCTGCACTCTTGGTTTGAAGCCTTCTTCCATGTGAAATTTATGCATGCAAAAAGCGAGATTTATTCCGGTGATGTCCGACATTTGCCATCCCATAACTTTTATCCTCTTTTTCAGAACTGCTATTGCCTCTTTTACCTGTAAATTTGATAATCCTGTAGAAAAAATAACAGGCAAAGTATCTTTGTCACCAAGAAAAACATACTGTAAATGAGGAGGAAGTACCTTAAGCTCCAATTTTGGAGCTTCTTCAACTGAAGCCTTAGGCGATGGACCAATTGGCCTATCCAATGGTTCAAAAGGAACTTTTTGAGTTTCAATCAATGCCACGTACAAGGCTTGGACCATATCCACAGCCTCGATGTCACCAAATAGATCATCATCCATTAAATCTCGCTCTAACGGATCATCAGTCAGTAACGAATGCCACTCTGAAGTAATGTCAATAACTGTAATTGTCGACAATTCCTCATATAACGCTGGCAATTTTAGTGCCTTATACACATCAAATACCTCAACTTTATCGTGTGCCCTCATTGTCATTTTACCAGTGGCAACATCGATTAGAGCCTGCCTAGTTGCTAAGAATGGTCGCCCCAAAATAAATGGGACTATCGGATCAGCTTCAAAGTCAAGGACAACAAAATCCCCCGAAAAAATCAAAGATCCCACCTATACTAACACATCTTCCACTATACCATCAGGCCTAGCAAGGGACCTGTCAGCTAATTGCAATACAATAGTGGTGGGTTTTGGACTCTCGAGACCCATTTTCCGGTACCAAGAGGTTGGCATAAGATTTATGCTCACCCCTAGATCACAAAGTCCATGGACACTAAAGGTTTGCCCAATAGTAATTTGCAAAGTAAAACTACCTGGATCCTTGAGCTTTGTGGGTAGCTTGTTTTGAATCTTTGAAGTGCACTCCTCAGTCAGTGCAACTGTGGCATATTCTGTCATCCTATTCTTGTTGGCAACTATATCTTTGAAATATTTCACATATTTCGGCACACTCTGCAAAATATCCACAAGAGAAAGATTTACCTGCACCTGCTTAAGAAGATCAAGAATCTTCTTGTAGCTGGCCTCCTCCTGATGTTTCCTTTGTCTCTGAGGAAATGGTAGAGGTAAAGTCTTCTTCTCTACCTGAACTTTCTCACTATCATCTTTCTCTTTCACCTCTTTCTCTTCATTTATTGTAGAAACCTCCTCAGAAACTGTGGGATTCACCTGCTCCTGTACCACTTCCTGGGTCTGCAATCCGTTTCTTGTGGTCACCGCATTCACCTGCTTAGGTTTGGCTCTGTGTCACTAGGCAGCCCTCCTTGCGGTCTTGTAGTCTGAGTCCTTGCAATCTGACCCAGCTGCAACTCCAGATTTCTAGGCACCATCTGTTGATTGTTCAATTGTTCCTGAAACTTTATTTGATTCTCCATTATCTGCTTCATCATCTCCTCTATGCTACTGGTCGATGTCGAAGCTTGGTTACCTTGGAGTTGTTGCTGATTCTATTGCATTGGGGGCTTGTACTGACTATTGCTTAGGCTTAGATTGCTTCCCCAGCTTCTGTTCCCTTGACCCTGATTACCACCCCATGAAAAATTTGGATGGTTCCTCCAATTCTGATTGTATGTGCCTCCATAATTCTGCATACCCGGTCTGTTAGCATTACCAATATAGTTTACAGAATCTGGATTTGCTACCCATGTGTCTGCAACATGCTTACTGCTTCCGCATATCTCGCACCAAGAATATGTTTGCTGCACTGCATTAGCTGTAGCGGCTACAGATGGAGTATCCAGATTCATGTTGTTCAGCTGAGTAATCATATGATTCTGCATAGCTGCAATCTGTGCCTGTAGAGCAGTAAATTGATCTACCTCCAACACCCCTGCAACTCTTTTGGTGGAACTTCTGGAGTCTGCATACCAATCTGGATTCCTTTGTGAAATTTGATTCAGCAGAGTGTACAGCTCTTCATAAGTTTTCTCAAGAGCCTGTCCACCCGCTGCTGAATCTAAGAGAATCTTTGTATTAGCCTTAAGGCCTTTTATAAATGTATGTACCAAGATATCATTCGATTGATGGTGATGAGGATAATTTTTGATCATGCCTTTGAATCTCTCCCAAGCTTGGTAGAGATTTTCTCCATCTTTTTGTTTGAAGCTCAATATCTCACTTCTCAACCGTGCAGTCTTCTGAGATGGAAAGAATCGAATAAGAAATTTCCGAGCACAATCTTCCCAAGAAGTGATGGAGTGTGGTGGTTCAGCAAGTAGCCACCTCTTTGCTTCCCCCATTAGAGAAAAGGGGAATAGTGTCAGTCTGATATAATCAACATTCACATTCACATCTTCAGGAATATATGTATCGCTTATCTCCAGAAAGGTCTGCAAGTGCTTCTGCGGATCCTCGCGTGGAAGTCCGTGAAATTCCCCCGTAGATCTCAATAATTGCACCATATTTTGTTTTAATTCCCATCGACCTCCTGGTTCAGGCTTCTGAATGTTGTTAGTAACATGGTTTGTAAGTGGGATTGCCACTTCACGAACAGGCCTTGCAACTGGTTGTGCAGGAATAACAGGAGCATGTCCGGCATTTTGATCAATAAGATGATTAGGATTAGAAAAATGCTGATCTCTTAATTCAGCCATTTGTTCCTGTGGAAAGAGTCGCCGAGCTCTCCGGCTTTGATGGAAGATTTGTTCCGGCTCTGCCAAAGGCTCTACCAACTCCTTATCCCTAGCTAGTCCTGTATTCCGCTAAACCTGCAAATTCAGCGCTAAGATCAAGTTGTTAACACTCACACTTATTATCAAAAACCAAAAATTAAATAATTTACTAATTATACTAGTCCCCGACAACGACGCTAAAAACTTGTTGCGTCTCTAACGCCCACGCAAGTGCACGCGATCGTACAAGTAATAAAGTGACTATACAGTCAGATATAATTCCCACGAGGACTAAGCAACTAGAAATTAAATTGACTTTTAGTTTTAGACAGTTAAATGTTAAGTGTTGTAAAGTATCAAGAATGTTTGAGTTTTTGAATAAAATGTAAATGAACAAATATGAAATAACTAGTTATAATTATCACAAGGTACTCAGTAGTTGTAAACAATAATAGAGAGAATTCCAGGGTTGAGGCACCTCGAACAATGATACAAATATTTACTCTTATTGCAGTCCACTTAATTATCGAATTGTTGGTTTGCACGGTTTATACCACGATCTTAGTCTCCCGACATCAGATCTATTATCTATAAAATAATGTACCTACAACTCCCGTAGAGATACAAATATTATTCTAGATCTATTACATTATCTTCGTGCATTTGAACTAAACAATGCTTCTAGGTATATCCCTATCATAGAAGCTAATTCACATTCCTTATTTCATAAAAGAGTAAGAACCTTGTTCCCTAATTTCTTCGTTCTAATTCAAGATTCTCCGGGTTCACATGAAAATATAGATTTATTTTAATGGTAGCTAAGCATTACAATAGTAAGCTCAAGAAATTAAGAACAATCCATGTGATAATCTAAGAATGGACTTGGAATAAAAATATCAAAATGTATTCATGTTCTTGGCCTCAACCCCAGAACAAGGGTATTTAGCCACTCATAATTAAATGACACATCAAAAATGAATTATAACTCATACCAAAAATTAAACTTACAATGGAAAAATCGGAAATAATGTTCAAGAACACTAAATGGAAGGGTTCTCTGCTCTTCCGTCGCTCTATGTTATGCAAAGAACGAAAAAAGATCCCTAAACTCGTTTCAGCATTTTCTATTTATACTCTACACGTTTTTGGCCTAGGTGGAATAAGGCATGCATCGCACGCTCCTCAGCGGAGCAATAGAGCATGCATCGCATGGTGTTCTGTGGAGAAATAGAGCATGCGTCGCATGCTCTTCTGCATTGGAATGAAGCATGCGACGCATGCATATCGCATGATACTACAGGAATTTATCTTCAAAAATTCGGCTAAGGCATGGAACAAGTGAGGTGGAGCATGCGGCGTATGCTAATCGCATGCTCCCACTGGAATTTGCCTTCCAAAATAAAACTAAGTCCTTGGACCCCTGAAATGAGGCATGCGACGCATGCTCTCACCAGGTATGGATTTTGAATATTTCTCCAAGGCTCAAATTCTATCTCCGTCAACTCCATGTTCCGCTCTCTAATTTCAGCTCTTAGACATGCTTTCAGCCTTCATCCGGTGTCCACAATACTCTAATGAATCAACTCAACACCTCCATCAATACACACTCTCTTTTGTGTATCCAATTCACCCATAAATTCATTAATTTTGCATCCTGCAGTACTAATCACACCCATTACTTCTATCATGCATTGTACACCAAATATAATGAAAAACACACATTTAAGCTCATAAAACAAGGACTATTTTAGACAAATATCGGTGCTCAGACATATAAATATGCCCAAGATCATTTAACTCAGTTGCCTGTGTGTGCGAGAATTTGTCTTGAGTTTGTGCTTAGTGTAGTGTCTAAAACTTGCCCAGTACATTGATGTTGTCTTCTAGATGATTCAATAGGATAGGATAGCGGGCCTCCTTGTACTATTAGTCCAATTAACCAAAATAATTAACCCCTCCAAAAAGAATTTCCCTCATTTGAACCCGTTTTGAGTTTTTAGTAGTTTTATTCATTTCCAATAACTCTAATTAACTCTCTTTAGGGTGTTAGCACCTGACTCTGGCCCTAGTCCAATATTGGGCATCGTGCACCTTAACTTAGGCAAAACACCTAAGTTGAGGGTGGCTAGTATTAAGATGTAAGTTTCTAACAGAAAGTTGGTTTAGAGCTAAGTTTCTAACAGAAAGTTGGTTTAGAGCATAGTTTAAAAACAGTTGGCCCTGATCTGTTCAAGATATTATGTACCTTAACTGACTACATCAGCATAAGTTGAGGGTGGCTAATTCTTGTAAAAAAAAGGGTGTGGCTACTGGGATTGAATAATGGAAGTTGTAAACAAGCTGGCAAAATAGCAGCTTGGATGAGTAAGGATGCAAGGGCAAGGAGGGTTAAGTCTGAATGATTGAGTCACTTTACCCAAAGCTTACCCTCACCTAGCTGGAAGCCTCATTACAAGCCTAGAAAAGACCTGCTTGATCTTAGCGAATCAGCTATGAGGGAGCGTTAGATGGTAAGGGTAAGACTATGGGTATGTAGACTATGCTTGTGACTTCTTTGTTGAGCGTGAGAGTTTAGATTGTGTCCACAAAATATACTGAGTGGTGGACTTCATTGTTGTGAGGGCAACTTGAGTTTCACTTAGTTTTTCTAGTCTTTGTAGGAAATGATGTCCATGATTTTATGTATGCTGATATTGAATCAATGCCGGTTGTGGATCCTGTGTGTTGAGCTCTTATGAATGAAATGGCAAGTGAATAATTATACTAAGCCTAGTTCAATAGTTGATTGCCTGTAATTGTGTTGTTCATATGTGCAATGTGGTTGCCTGAGGACAGACAATTATCTTAAGTTGAGGGTGTTGATGTTCTGGATTTTGATAAAATATTTTACATCTTTTTTTGTGAAAATTGCATGTTTTCAAGCAACTAAAGTTGTAATTAATACTGGATTTTAGTGTTTTCAGGTTAAGGAGTTAGTTGAAGGAAAAATCTGAAAAAATAGTGGAAAAAAGTCACTAACGATCCAACTGGCGGACCCTTAGACATGCGATGGATCACGGGGTTAACCGTCAGATCTAAACAAAATCTTCCAAGTAGAGATCTCATGCGACGGTCCAAGTGGCGGACCTTCAACCTTGCGACGGACCACTAAATGGGCCATCAGGCTTAACTAGAACGTAGGTCTCCAAAAGATCCAATGATGGCCCATGCGATGGACTGTCGGTTCAGTGATGGTCTGCCAACATGATCGTTAGACCTTAATAGAAACTGATACTTTGAGAAATCAAGTGACGGCCCATGCGACAGACCTCCAGGTCACCGACGGGCCTTCAATAAGACCGTTAACTTGGACGCGAATTTCTTGATTTTGAATCCAGAGTAACGGTGAGATTGACGAGGATGTCTCGCACCGTATTGGGGCGGCATGGATGAAGTGGAAGCTCGCGTCGGGGGTGCTGTGTGATAAGAAGGTGCCGCCTAAGCTTAAAGGCAAATTCTACAGGGCGGTAGTCCGTCCGGCCATGTTGTATGGAGCGGAGTGTTGGCCAGTTAAGAACTCCCACATCCAAAAGATGAGGGTGGCAGAAATGCGGATGTTGCGCTGGATGTGTGGGCTGACTAGAGGGGATAGAGTTCGGAATGAGAACATCCGGGAGAAGGTTGGTGTGACACCAGTGGAGTGCAAGATGCGGGAAGCCCGATTGAGATGGTTCGGACACGTGAAGAGGAGGGGCATGGATGCCCCGGTCAGTAGGTGTGAGAGGCTAGCGTTGGATGGTTTTAAGCGGGGTAGGGGTAGGCCGAAGAAGTACTGGGGTGAGGTGATTAGGCGAGACATGGAGTAGTTACAGCTCACCGAGGACATGACCCTAGATAGGAAGGTCTGGAGGACGCGAATCAGGGCAGAGGACTAGGGCCAGTCTGAGTTCCTGTTAGGAGTCCGTGTCCCATGTTTTATTATGAATCTGTGTGTTTTCCTCTGTTTTATATTACTTATGGGTGCCGTATTTATGTTATGTAATCTTGTAACCTTGTGCTGTGCTTTACTATGTGTTTGTGTGGTGCCGCGTGTCTTGAGCCGGGGGTCTATCGGAAACAGCCTTTCTACTTCTTCAGAGGTAGAGGTATGGACTGCGTACATCCTACCCCCCCCAGACCCCACCAGGTGGGAATACACTGGGTTTGTTGTTGTTGTTGTTGTGTTAATTTTAAATATTCTGTACCTGGGATCATATAAATACCTAGTGAGGGTTTTAATCTTTTCATCTTGGATAATTTACCTTAGTTTTCCATCTTTGAAACTCGCTGTAACGTAGTAGTCTATGAATCAAGCTAAACATGTGGATCTAATCATTCCATCTCTATTGAAGACTTAAGAACTAATTCTTGTAATTTTTGTAAGTGAATTCTGAATTTATTTATGAATAATACAAAGATTCTTTCTCTTTCGTCTATGGAGATGTGTGGCTAAGCTCCTATAACTAGGGTTATGGAAGCCTTGATGTGAATAACTGATTTGGGTTGTGGATCTAATGGAGTTCAATGGGTAATTAAAGTTGTATAAACCCTTCTTCATTTTAATGACTTTTTTTGGTTGCAAACTTGAAAAGTGAGCCCAAGAACATCACTTGTTCGAATAGAAAAGTGCTTGTTGGAAAAAGAAAGGGTTTAACTTTGGATTAATGGTTGATGCCTTAACAGGAAAAACCTACATGAGAAAATAGTTGAATGGTCAATACATTCTTTAAGTTTGAGAGAATTAAAGGATAAACTATTCATTTAGGTTGAGAAACTAATGGGTAAACAATAGGACGGGTAAACAATAGGACTCAACTACTCTTGCAATTAAAATCACCTATTGAAACTCAAAAAAGATTCATAACCCCAACTGTTTAAGCATCTTGGTAACCATAACTCTAGTTTGTTTAATATCACTGAATTACTACTTGCAAAAGGAATCACTAGTTGGAACAACTCTGTTACAGCTATTTAGAATATAAATCATAAATCAAAACCTTTTTTTCTCAAGAACCTGTGATTAACAGTCTGAAAACAATCACAATACTTAGTGAACATAGTATTTCCTGTGGAATTCGGAATCCATCCTTGTTGGGTTCTATATTTGACAGTATTCGCTTACTCTCTCGCAAGAGAGGTGAAATTTGGGCGTATCAGACGAGCAGTTGGCCTCTGTTGAGGAATTACCAAGGGCACACTAGAAGTGCTGGGATAGTATTGTTGCTGAGTAAAACCTGACACGTGTTGTGGTGAACCAATGGGAAAAAAAGGTTGTGCCTGAGAAAGAGGCGGGTAATTGAAAATGAGATCGTTAAGGAATGAAGGTGGAGGCAAGACACTGGCCCATGCCCGGTGCATCTTTGCCATTTGTTGTCTTAATTTCAAGATCTCTGCATTTGATCCTGAATTCGTATTCCCTGAATTCGCTGTCTAATTAGTGACAACAATATCAGTATTTTTGTTGGCCATAATTTCTCTTCAACTTGGTGCAATATGGAGGACTATCCAAAATGTCACAAAGCAACCACCTTAAACTAACTAAACAAGTGATAGAAAATGCGTTAGAGTTCCACACTTTCTCAAAACCCTTTTCTTTCTTTTTTTTACCTATTTTTTTTTGAAAAAGATCACCGAATCCAAAAAGTGGGCCTACGTATCTCACTCCCGAGAGAGAAGAATCAGGTGTGCGTAGTTCATGAAGTTTTGGCATGACATGGCTGATCGAACTCTTTTTTTTTTTTTCATTTTTCTTTGAAAATTTGAGAAGAAAAGAAAATGATAAATTGTCAAAAGAATTGATGAAAATATTTTTTGAATTATTCAACTTCCTATACAAAATGAAACTTGACCAAAAAAAATCTTTTTGGGTTTCCCATTTTGAATTTCATACGAAAATGAAACTTGAAACTATTAAAGGAAAATCTTTTTGTGATTTTCTTTTAGAGATGTGTATGGCACCTACTCTAAATGAAGAGTGAAAAAAAATCTTTTTTTGAGTTTTTTAGATTTCTATACAAAATGAAACTTATGATTACCAAAGAAAATCTTTTTTGGGTTTTGGATTTTGAATTTCATATGAAAATGAAACTTGAACCTATTAAAGGAAAATCTTTTTTTTTTTTAGTTTTATTTTGAAGATATATATAAGACATCTACTCTTAAATGAAAAGTGAAGAAAATCTCTTTTTTTGGATTTTTCAAATAAGATCCCTGAACCCACAATAGGTTGCCTACGCATCTCACTCCTGAGAGAG
>NC_061114.1:10936292-11067956 GCF_002878395.1 Capsicum annuum | reverse complement strand
TTTTCTTTTAGAGATGTGTATGGCACCTACTCTAAATGAAGAGTGAAGAAAATCTTTTTTTGAATTTTTTAGATTTCTATACAAAATGAAACTTATGATTACCAAAGAAAATCTTTTTTGGGTCTTGGATTTTGAATTTCATATGAAAATGAAACTTGAACCTATTAAAGGAAAATCTTTTTTTTTTTTAGTTTTATTTTGAAGATATATATAAGACATCTACTCTTAAATGAAAAGTGAAGAAAATCTCTTTTTTTGGATTTTTCAAATAAGATCCCTGAACCCACAATAGGTTGCCTACGCATCTCACTCCTGAGAGAGTAGAATCAGGGGTGCGTAGTTCGTCCAGATAGGACAATTAATGATTAAGTAACAAACGATGAACAACGTCAATAATTTTCTTTTTGGGTTTTTAATTTGACACATCACATAAAAATGACACCAACAACTAAGAAAGAAAAATCTTTTTGGTATTTTCGTTATATGAAATATACCAAACTTCTACTATCCTTTTGAATTTTTCTTTTAAGAAAGCTCCTATTAATTTTATTTTTTTTGAAAATTTTAAATGATAAATGCTTGCTAAAGGAAATAAAGGAAAAATCTTTTTGATATTTTGTTTTTAAGTAAATGAGTGCAAAAGGTAAAAAAATCTTTTTGAATTTTTAAATTGTGAAAAGGCAAAGCCATAAAAAACACTAAAAATTGCGAAACTCTTTTTTTGACTCACTTTTTTTTTTTCTTTGCTTAAACACACGTTCCTTTAATTCTAGCACATGCTCTCCCTAAACCAATCTGTCAAATGACTCTGTTATCCTTAAAGATGCAACAATTAGCATGTAAGGATACTTTAGGGGTGAGTCTCCTACAAAAGACCAAGTGGGTCCTGCTAGGTCTCAATATAATGCAGATAAACATGATCTAAAGGTTGACCTACGTGGGGTCCATTAACAAGGCTTTTCGGGGGAGCGTATGGTCGATAGTGGTTGCGACAGCTTTCCATACAACCCAACGGCTCCCCCTCCTAAAATAAGGGTGTCTCAACTAGAGATTGTGTACAAACTGTACTACAGACTTGTTGCAGAAAGAATGACTCGGGTTATGCACATGATGCCAAATATAAAGCGATAATACGTAATAAAAAGCTGTAAACATAGAGCATGTAAGCACGCCACCATGATAAACAAATACAAACGATAACACAAACAACATTTATACACTCATAATGTTGAACTAAGCCTATACGACTCCAAAAAGTAAGATCGAATTCTGAAAAATAATCCCCAATAGAGTCGCCAAACTGTCACACCCTTTTTTTAACCGAAAGAATTATAATTTTAAGTTTGAAAGGGTTTTATTATTAAAGTAACAAAAATAAATATTTGTTTCGAAATGGATTCATTTCACAATTATATTCAGAGTCTCCACTTGACATAAACTTGGCGTGCCAAGTCACCTTTGAAAATTCTTTTCAAAACTGTTTGACTCTTTAAAACTGGTTTGCAAATAGAAACTCCGGCTAAGAAATTCTGTTGACTAAGGGGAAGGTGTTAGGCACCCATCGATCTCGTGGTTCAACCACGATTGCTTGGTGGAGTATATCGGCTAGATCGACACTAAAAGTGAATAAACTACATAAAACACACCACAATCAAACAAACAAACACAAGCAAAATAAATCTTAAAAATATAATATCCAGTTCAATTATACAGTCCAGAAAATAGAAAAATGCAGAAATATAAATCCTATTCTAAACTAATCCTAGACTAATGCTTTATCCGATGCCTCGGGCCTTCATCACGAACGTTCTTCCAAATATAAAATACTTCGGGGCATTTTCCGGCGAATAAATAAAAATATCTTGGGGCATTCCCCGACCAAATGATATATTTGATCCAAAAAGCATTAATCAAAACCATTTAACGAACATTTTCATCATTCAAAAATTACAAGTCCTAATTTTCACCTACCCAACCTACGTTTGCCTACCCACTCGACCTATCCTGATACTATCGAATTCGATTAGTGTTCATTTCAAGTTAAACAATAAACCATGAAGCAAACCGACCAAAAGACGCTTTTTATCAAGTTTTAATTTCCATTCCATTCATTCCCAAATCCCTTTCATACGTCAATTTTTACACAAAAGCAATTATCTAAACCCATGCTAACATCAAATTTATACTACTATTAATTATTCATGGATAAACGCTATCGAACCTCAACAAAGTTTATCTAATCACAATCAACAACACCCAATCATAACATCAATGCACCAAATTGAAACAAAACAAGAAGATAGAGAGTCAAAGAATGGACCGTAAGTGTCAATTTTAATATATTAGAATGAAACCGCATTCGAAAACCTGATTCAAACTTCAATAACGAACCACACCAACTCAACAATGAGAAATAATGACCCATACAGATTTGAGTCCTGAGAAAGGAGAAGTAGCACTCAAATGGACACTGAAAACGCAGAAAAACCAAGGAAACCGGTGTACAAAATTTCGAAACATAGACGAACAAACCAAGAATCAGGGCATTACCGGAGAAACCAAGTAAACCCATATGAGATCACGCTGGAATTGGCTACTTTTAGTCACTGGTCCGTATTCTCAAAGCGAAGGAAACAATTTTTGAGATCAACAGGGCCTAAATCCGTCCGAAAACTACTGGTTCCAGCGAGATTAGCTGTCCTGATGAGATTCGCCCGAAATTGAGAGAAAACCAAGAGATTCCGGTGAAGCAGTCGCCAAAATAGTGACCAAACGCATAAAAAAAACTCATTTCCTCCCTCAATTCTCACTCTCTCAGCTTCGATTCCCTCTCATATCTCATTGTTTTGATCGTTCTTGTGTGTGTTTCCCTTGTATAGTGCATTTTTCGGTGGCTCTCTCCCTTTTTCAGTGAGGTATTTGTACGCCAATATCTATATCTCCCTTTCCCTCTCCTCGTTACCGTGTATCTATTGAATAAAGAAGAAGATTCTTTTTTTCTTTTCTCTGTGTGTATCCTTCAAAGAAGAAGATGATGGTTTTTGTTTTTCTATTTCTCGTCCCTTCTCTTTTGTGTCACTGTGTGTGTGCGTTGATGGAGAGGATAATATGATAATAATCACGGATATGGACTTAGGAGAATACGTTTGGACCCGAGACTTGGTGTGTGCAATTGAAGTGTAAAAGATGATTAAAACACACCAAAAATAGTCCACTTATTACACTTGATAGGCGCTTCACCCTTGAGGGGTATTATGGATATTTTAGTCTTCCATTTTATAATAGCTATATAAGGAACATGTTAGGGCTTCTATAGTTAGTTTTGATGATGTTGTAAGTCATAAGAACACAAGTCCTCTCCCTTTGGAGGCACCAAAACCGAAACTAGGTCAAGAGCTAGTGTGGAATCACTAATGATTATATTTTGGTTGAAAACGTTGATGCTTAGGAGATGGAAGCCGATCTTGTGTCAAGTAAGAGATAGGTTTTTTTTGGTGTGAGGTGTTAAGGGCCCAGGAGTGGAATAAGCTCTTGGGTTCTTAAGATTACATCTTCAATTATCTATCTATCTATGCTTTGTTTTCATTGTAATCTTGTAGTTTGTATTCTTGTTATTCAAGCGGTGTATTGTTTCTTGTTGTCACATTGTTAATGTTCATCTTGTGTTCATCATCTTATTGTTGTTAACTTAGTTTGGGTTGGCTGCAGAGGGTGTCAAACACCTAGATATATTGCCATTCTTGTATTGTATTCTTGAATCTGAGTGTGGTCTCCATTTGATCCATGGGTTGTAGTGATTTTGTGGACTGTTTGGAGTGTGTTTTCGTGATCTCCTCTTTTTTCTTGTATCAATTCTTGAGGGACGATTTCGCTAATGATGTGGCCGAGCGGAATATAGATTTATCTTTAAGGAATAGTGATGCTGCAAAAAATCTAAATATAAATTACAATGACCTAAACTTTTTGAAGCAGATAAGTTTTTGCAAGCTTAAAGATTGGTATTTGAGAAAAAATAGTCCATACTTAGTTGCTAACAGAAAAGAAGGAAGATTTTTGTCAGTGGCATCGTGTTTTCGTTTTTAAAGCAACGTCTGATGGAGAGGTGTTCTTTAGTAAGGCATATGGTCGAAAGGTGTTCCTTGGTGTCTATTCATGGAGCGGGAGTACTAGATAGGGTAGTAAGTTAAAATTAGAGTAAATGGGATTAGGGTATTTTTGGAATTTAAATAATTTGGCTTTAATTAAATGGACTGGGGAAACTGTGGTAATTTTACTTTAGCATTTAGGATTTCATGCTTTTGAGATATTATAGATTATAAATCTAAATAAAAAGTCAACTATTCTTCGGAAAAGGGCTAAAAATACCCTTCAAATATTGAAATCGGTTCAAAAATATCATCTGTTAAACTATTGGGTCAGAAATATCCGTCAAGTATTAAAATTAGTTCAAAAATATCCCTTCATTCACCTTTATGGCTCAAAAATACCCTTCAACTGACGGTTCTTTTAAATCATAATTAAAAATTCAGAAAAGGATCAGAAATACTCTCAAATATTGAAATTGGTTCAAAAATACTCTTTGTTAACCTATTGGGCTAAAAATACCTGTGCGTCTACCTTTATAACTCAAAAATAGCCTTACAACTAACAATTTTTTAAATCATAGTTAAAATTTTTGTTCAATATGCAACGACTTTCTATTAATTGAAACTAAATTAATTAAACTGTTAAATCCAATCTGGACCCAACTCAAGCTACCCGACCCAAATACAAAATTTGCCCCAACTAAAAGTACCCGGTAGTATAGTAATTTTTGCTATAAAAATGTAGGAACTCTGTTGACTTAGAATCTGTCAGTCTAATGTAATGTTGCGAAGAATTCTATCCCCTAATTATAATATTAATTTGGTATTTCTTTGTGATGTATATTTCTCTGTGTTAGCTAGCAAAACTAATTGAGATGTCTTAGTTATGCCACATCTTAGGTAACACTATCTTATTACTTCCTCCGTTTCATTTTACCTGACACATTTATTTTGTATCATAAAAATACTACAATTTTTCCTAGATAGTTGTTACTATTTTGGTTTATACACATCAAATTGTCTTGCAACTACTGGCAAGTGCGTTTTCCATGCGATACCACTCCACGCCACACATTTCACCCCATTTACCGATCAAAATTATGATTAATTTTGTAGGGTTTAGATAAGGTAGTTTTAGTTGAGTCCGGATTGGGATTAACATTTTAACTAATTTAGTTTCGTTCAATAGAAAATTGTCACGCATTTAACAAAATTTTTAATTATGATTTAGAAAAATTATTAGTTGCAGGGGTATTTTTGATCCATAAAGGTAGATGGAGGGGTGTTTTGAATCAATTTCAATACTTGAAGGATATTTTTGACCATTTTCTGAATTTTTAATTATAACTTTTAAAAAAAGGTTAATTGCAAGGGTATTTTTGAGCCATAAAGGTGGATGGAGGGATACTTTTGAATCAATTTTAATATTTGAAGAGTATTTTTGGCACAATAAGTTAACGAAGGATATTTTAAAACTAATTTCAATACTTGAAGGATATCCCTAAAACTCATCAAGCTCTTCTAGTATATATAAATTGGGGCAGGAACAAGAACAAAATTTAAACAATATACACCAACAAAATGGAAAAAGGGAGACAAGAACACATGAGGAAAATATATAGCAAAATTAAATCAACCAACCGGCCAAAAGATTATAGGCCATATATATATTGTATATACAACTGTAAAATTTGACCAAAAATTAACTACTTATCAGAGATAATTTAAACCAATTTTCATCATAACATGATTTTCTTCTTCTAACAAAATTGTTATCATCATCACTTGATATATGCCAAACTTCCAATAATTTTCTTTATACTTGTTTCCTCACAGCAATAGGAATTCTAACATAATGCTTGTCATCAGTCCATGCCAAACTTCCAAAGTTATATTTATTTGACCTTTGTAGGGTAGATGTGATATTGACCATAAAGGAAATCTTCTTTATTTTGGAATTGAACTTCAATACATTTGGACTTACTTTAACCAGAGTATTTCTCGGAGGTTTAACCACTAGTTTGTATATAGCGTTGATATTATTTCCAACATTGGTAACAGTTCTTCTGATAGTAACTGAATTCTTCAGATTTGGAATAGCAATTGATGGGAGATTCAAATTCAACCTAGAAGGCACTTCTTTGGGACATATAATGCCTCCTGCTGCTGCTGCAGCAGTTGAATTATTTTTTTGTAAAATATGTAGTTGCATTTTGAACTTTGGCATTACTATAGCCCAAACTGCAAAGATAATTCAAGTAATCAGTATTATCCATATCATAAACTAATCCAGGATCAGTTGCTCCGTTTGCATTACAAATTCCCCCTCCAAAATCAAATGTATCAGCAATTTTTCCTCCTGGTCCTTCTGCTTATATTTCAGATTTATATATGTCCTCATTCCATGCTACAGAACAAAACAAAAAAAAATTATTATTAGAATTTTTCCTATAAATTTTAATGTTACCAAAAGAGAAGAAGCTATTTGTACTATAATATATATATATATATATATATTCATGAAAGTGTTGTATCTAAGTCAAAGTAAATGCATATATTAAAAATTATGCTGAAAATGAAGATAGAGTATACAGATCAATTGATTCTTAAATAACTTTTATAGAATAATACATATAATCGAAAATATATTGAATATGAGATGTTAATCACCTGTAGTTACAAGTGCAGATTTAATAGCTGCAGGAGACCAATTAGGATGTGCAAATTTGAGGAGTGCAACAATTCCCGAGACGTGAGGAGCTGCCATGGATGTTCCAGACTGGATTTGAAATCCATTTTCACCTTTGGAAGGACTAATTGTTGCGATAATATTTACAGCAGGAGCTGCAACATCGGGCTATAATAATATTTTGAGAAAAAAAACTTATAAATCATTTAAAAAATTAGAGAAAGGCAATTTAATAAGAAAAATTGTTAACTCAAGAGTAAAAGCAGATAAACTATATAAACTCTTGAAGTTAATTTAAAGTTATTAGTATTAAACTCATATAAAAAAATTATAATTATATATTTACCTTCAAAATTTCTGGGGCAAAAGAATTTGGACCTCTTGATGAGAACTTAGCCACCTTTAGGGCTATCTCTTTTCCTTCAACAACTTTAGATCGACCTAATTTGATCATTGAACCTTGCTTACTGTTGCAAATCAAGAACAATTTGTCCATAAATTACCCAACTAGTTTTTGAAAAAACAAAAAATAGCAAATAATACTTGGTCATACAATTTATCATTATCTAACAAATATTTTTGACAAATAATTCAAATTCCTAAATACTAGAGCCGTTAATATGGGTCAGACTCGTTGGGTCGGCCCGACCCAGCCTGTAATTTGATGGGGTTGAGCTTAATTTTTTACAGCCTATTTAAGAACGGAGCTTTTTAGCCAGGGTCGAATAAGCCCGTAGCCCATAGCCCGTGAGGCTTGAGTAATGTGGGTTGGGCTAGACCGTGGGCTGGCCCGTAAGTCAAACACATACAACTATTTAGATTGCTTATTAGTATTTTTATTTGGTTCGAATGATATCATGTTAAAAGTTATTTAGTTTCTCTCTTAGGAGTATTATCGGGTTGTTAGAGATTTGATTAACAAATATTAACACTATGTAATATTGTCTGATAATATTTATGTTTATTAACATTTCAAAATTAAATTATAAAATATTATTTTTTCAAAAATAGGCTGGCCCGTGAGGCCCACAGCCCACAGAGTAATGGTGTGGACTTGGTATTTTTTGGCTCATCATTTTGATGGGCCAGTGCGGCCTGGCCCGTCAAACTCAAAACCCGTGTGGGCTAGCCCAAATGGGTTGGGCCAACCCGTATCGACAGCTCTACTAAATACTAGTAAAAACAACTAGAGGAAATGCACTGTTTCCCCCTTGAACTATAAACAAAATTGTTGAGACACACTCCAACTTAAAAAAGGGTCCTATTATCCCTTGGACTAATTAAAATCGTATTTTTGATAACCTTAATGCCTACGTGGCACACTGCGTGAATCAACACATTGAAAATCCACATATGTATCTATCTATAGCCAAACGCTAGCTAACTTATTTGTATTAAATCAAATATACCCTGAAAGATTATTAAAAAATAGGTGAAATACAAGAAAGAGTAAGATAAATAAATGCTTACTTTGATTTACATCGTTGAAAATAATCAAATATTTGATTTCCTTGCTCCAAATCAACCGTAAACAATGGTATAGTGATACCCATTGAATTCAAGTCCATGATATCATCTTCAGGGGAAATAGCAACAATAACAGCCAATATTCCACTAGTCTTTAAATGACTCATACACTTAATTATATCATCTGTTTTTTGAATGGAAAGCATTACAACTTTTCCTTTCACTTGATTGACAACAGATTTAAATTCTTCAGGACTGCAAATAAAAAATAAAAAATAAAAATAAAATAATACAAGTATTAACAAAATTAAATTATTTACATAAAACTTCAAATAATTTGTATTAATTGGGTGATGCAATATACATTCCATACCTTGTTATATTTTCAAAAATGATCAAAGGAGCAAAGGCTTGATCATTCCCTTTAAAAAATCCATTACCCTATAATTATTTGTCAAAAAAGAAAAATTAAAAGTCTATACTAGCACTAGTATATGTACAAGAAAAGAACAAACAATTTATCAATTCAATGATACAAATATTTATAGAAGAAATTAACAAATATTTACTATTGTTAGCCTTGTATGTTTCAACAATTGTCTGTAACCAAGTTAATTTAACAAAGCACTAACTAATAGTACCCTATAACTAGGGGTGGGCGTTCCGTATTTTTAAAATTCGGTTATTATTAATAATGCTAGGCATTTTGAGACAACTTCATTCTATTAATTGCTTAAAAGTCTATTTTGTTCCATTTTAACATTTTTAAAATACAATTAAAAAAAAAACTTACAATAACATAAAAAGCTTACTATTATCGTTTTGTTGTTTCCAAGTGTTAAAGGAGTAATGATATCTTTATCGGAATTGCTAGCAGCAACATTTATGATCCATGGAGAAACATTGTTGATTGTGTTACTGTCAGGTCCACTATTTCCTGCAGGAGCAACAACTGGTATGCCATGGGATACTGCATGAAAAGATCCTAATCCTAAACAATTTTCCTCATGAACTTCAGCATAGAAAACACCACCACCAATAGACGCTGATATTATGTCAACTCCGTATTTTATAGCATCATCAATACCAGCAAGAATATCAGGTTCAGAACAATATGAGCCAGTTCTATTATCTTTCCAACATACCTGGTGAAAATATAATTAAATTAATAAAATGTATGATCACATATTTCTTTTTTTAAAAAAAAATGAATCGTGCACATGCCTGATTGATAAAACGAATTAAAACATCATGTTAGTATGCTCGATCTCTTTAATAATTTAAACTTGTAAATGATGAGATGGATCAACTCTTTAATAATACCTTATAAATAGCCAACCGTGCACCTCTTACTGTTCCCATATTAGGACCAGAGTATTGGACATTATTAACATAAGAACCAACAGCTGTAGAGGCGCAATGAGTACCATGTCCAGTTGAATCTAACGGTGATAAATTATATACTTTTTTCTACCGTTATTTGATTTAGTCCTTGATGTTGCATCAACCCTCTTATGTATCAACGAGCACCAATGATTTTTTTATTACAATGCTTTGTGGCGTTGAAATTTCCTTCAGATTTGCAATTATCTTTCCATCGAGATGGAATTGGACCTAGCCCATTATCGTTAAAAGCTTCCGCATCCCCCATATACCTGTAAAGTATGCTATTTATAAATTTTTTCCTTTTTAAAACAGAACTTCTAGACTTAGGTGGCGTAAAAAAATATTCACTAACCATCAATAAAGCTAGTTTTATAAAAAAATATTTTGTAAATATATTTAGATTTGTACTTAAAATTAATCACCTTAATATTCGAATTTCAACATCTTTATTAAAAAAATATATAAAATAAATAATTTTTTTTTAAAATAATATTTTCACCCAGAGAAAACTTTTCTTAGGTGAGAGAGAAGATAGTACGAGGAATAACTAAGAAGAAAAGTTAAACCTAAATCTAAGACGCTAATAATTATTCCATCACCTTGATTTTTTTTGCTGAGAAGATTATTGGGATCATTTTTAGAAAGACCCAAAAAATCCCAATTCATTGACGTATGAGTCTTATAAATAAAATTCAGTATAACTCTCAGCCCACCGGGTAATTCTGAAAAACAATACATGTATCAACAAGGAGAGAATTGGTTGTTTTTAAAAATTTAGAGGAAGTTATTATCTTTATAGATTTTATTTGTGCTAGTATATGAGGTAAACCAAAAAAAAAAATAAAAAAAAAATACCTTCAATTCGTTTGGCTTGATAATTAGTGAGCTTAGCAGCAAATCCAGACAAACCATGTCTATAGCTATAGACTATTAATTTTTGGGCTTCTTCCTTATTGCATGATGAGGATATACACACAGATTTACATTTTATGAGAATGTACAAACATTTATATTTTCATAATTAAATTAATTACAAGTAGATTATATCTCTATGATAAGCGCTGGGGCAAAACTAGGGGTGGGCATTCGGTTTTGTTGTTTAATATCGGTTTGGTTTTTCAATTTTCGGATTGATGAAAATGACAACTGTAACCAAACCAAAATAAATTCGGTTTGGTTCGATTTCTACAAATTCTGTCCGATTATTTCGGATTTTTATTTCGATTTTTAAGATTAAAGTAGTGACTCTTTCTTTGTCATGATTGAGCATTTAAAATTGGTGATTTTTTAGAAAAATAATTTTTTAAAACCTATTTTTCATTCTAAATATAACTCAGCATGCATGAAATGAAATGAAATAACCATAAATTTAACATAATCTATAAGTGCAGCCGGACACTCGGCACACGTTATCTCGTCTCCTCGAGGCACCGCTGGAAGCCTAAAACAAGTCAACAACAAGTATTGAAATGAACACTTAGGGTTAGGGACATAACTCGTAACCCGTAAGACGTTTGACGGTTTTGAATACTTATTATATGTTACATTTGTACTGAATATATATAATAAAATATATAAATATTTTTTATATATATTATTTTTATAATTTTGATTTTTTGGTTTAACCAATTTTTTTTTAGGAAAAACCGAACCAAAAACCAATCCATTTAACAAAATTTCTAAAATTTGAAACCGAAATCTGTCCATAAGAAAAAAAAATTCGATTTGATTTTTCGATTTTTTCGGTTTGAACCAAAATATGCTCAGCCCTAGGTAAAACACTAACTAGCACCTGTTACTATATCAGTGGTTAAATTACATTTAATTATTAATATACATCCCTAATAAGTAATAACGTAAAATGCATACCTTCCAGCTACTTGACTTAAAATATCATGACGTGAATCGGTGATAAGTTCATGATTATCGTGTGGCTTGTGTCCCAAATAGACAATGAAAAGTAGTAGATCCAAACATAATACAATCAAGAACCAAAATACCATAGTTTATATTTATATTTATATATATATATATATATATATATATATATATATATATATATATGTGTGTGTGTGAGAGACAGAAACAAATGAAAGAATTCTACAAAACAATAAGAAAAATAATTTTTTGTACCACTTATGCCAATCCAACATATATAGACTAAACACATTCTAAAATTAGTCTCAGAATTAATTAGCCCTTATTCTTGTACCATATCCGTGTTAATCATTCATTCGGGTATAAGAAAAATATGATCCTAGTTTTATTCCTATGGACATGGTTATCTTTTAAAATTTTAGAACATATAGTTTATATTTTTATAAGTGATTAGTGTTAACCTCCTATATCAAAGTATATCTTTTAATAATAAAAAAAATTAATTTATTGCTAATTTGCAAGATACACCAAGAAGGATAAGGAAGAAAGATCATCATATAAGGTATATTTGGAATTCTGGATACGACATCAATACCAGATCTCACAAGGATCTCATAATTCAAGAAAGATACATCAAGAAGCATAATTAGAGCAAGAAAGATCTTCATAGAAGTTATACTTGGAATCTTGGATACGACATCAATAAAAGATCTCTCAATGATCTCATCAATGCAAGAAAGTAAATCAACAAAATCGCAAAAAGGAAATCACATCTACTTCATGGACATATCTAATATGGACATAAATGGTAGTGATGAAAGACAAGCAACCTAGTTTATATAGACATATCTGATATGGACATACAACCCTCAATCAATGAGCCAAATAAAATCCTTGATTGAGAACAAATCCCTTGGTTTTCTTTTAGAGCAAAGTGGCAGTACCAACTGAAGAACATAAGTAGAGAAGACTGAAGATACAAACACTCGCGCAACTTTATGGAAGATGCCTGTTTCAGGGAACATGTTACCCTTTAAATAGGCAAGATTTAGGGTAAAGTTGCCTTCTAGAACTCTAACAGAATTTGAATTCTTATTGAAGAGTCCACAAATTTTAGATGTCTACACTTAGTATGTTTCAATCTTAGTCTTGATAAAGCTTTGTACTCCTTGTTTACAGTAGTTACAAAAGAAAGATCGAGTCAAATTAGTTGTACCAGTTGAAGCTGTGTCACAAGATCTGAATATCAAAATATTATTCCAAACTTGTTTTCCGCGTCTGTGTTCCAGCTCTTCTTTGAAGGATTAAAAGGAAACTTTTGAAATCCAAGAGGACCGGAAGTAGGCATTACATCGATGGTTAGAACTAGGATGAATTACTGTGTTGTTACTTTACTTATTTTTCTACAAAGGTACTTTTCACTCCGTTCTGTTTAAGTACATGTTTGCAAGAGAGTCGACTGTCTAACCTGATCAGTCAACTCAAGAATTTTCAATTACCCCTCCCCCTTCCCCTTCTTGATTTTCAATTGGTATTAGAGCAGGTTTCACTATCAATGTTGCTTAATCACACATAAGAAAAGATCCAATTGAAAACTATCAAACTCCAAGAGCTCTCCTTTAAGATGGACACTTCTCCCCAGGACCACTATACTTTAATGGACAACACTACTCCTATTGGAAGAATAAATTTAAAATCTTCGTTCAGTCAAATGATTTTCAAGCATGGGTTGTCATTAAAAAGGGAGTAAAGCTCATTTTAGGACTCAATGAAAAATTGAAGGACAAGGAATCAATCAGTGTTACCGTGGAGGACTTTGAAAACCTCAAAGTCACCAACAAGCAACAAAAGGTAATTCAAACTAATGCAAGAGCTATATGTTTACTTCTTTGTGCAGTTAGTAGTGAAGAATATGACAAGATATCAACCTGTGAAACCTCAAAATAAATGTGAGACAAATTAGAAGTATTGTACGAAGGAACCACCAAAGTCAAAAAGGCAAAAATCAGTGCTCTGATGATCTTTTCAAGATAGAAGTAAATGAAAGCATGGAATCAATGTTTGCTAGATTCAGTAAAATTGTATTTGAACTGAAGTCATCAGGGATGATCTATTCACACAGTCTGCAAGTCCAAAAACTTGAGGGAAGCCTCCCAAAATCATGGGAGACCAAAGCTTGTATTCTAAAAAATAGAGATCTCCACAATATGACCTACAATGAACTACAAGGTAATGTCATTGCCTATGAACAAAATTATATCAACAGGTACAACTAGGAAGAAAAGAAGTAATCAGTGGCCTTCAATGTCGTAACAACTGGAGAAGAAAAATCCCTGGAAGAAGACAACGGTGAGGGTATGGCTCTTATAAACCGCTTAGTAACGCAGATCTTGAAACAAAGGCAACTGAGACCACAAGGGTTCAAAATAATTAATTCATAAGGAATGATGATCGTTGTTATTAATCTGGAGAGTCAGGTCACATTAAATAAAATTACCCATAGTTGAGAAGAAGATTATCGAGAAAAAATAAAAACTTTAGGGCATGGAGTGATGAGGATGAAACACAAGAAAGGATTGGTATTTGTGAAAACATAGGGCATAATACTTAGTTGCTAACAGAAAAGAAGGAAGATTGTTGAGTAGTGGCATCGTATTTTCATTTTTAAAGCAACGTCTGGTGGAGAGGTGTTCATTAGTGAGGCATTTTGTCAAAAGGTGTTCCTTGGTGTCTATTCATGCAGCGGGAGTACTAGATAGGGTTGTAAACTAAATTTAGAGTTAATAGGATTTTGGGGTATTTTTGAAATTTAAATAATTTGGCTTTAATTAAATAGACTAGGGAAACTTTGGTAATTTCACTTTAGCATTTAGGAGTTCATGCTTTAAATGTATTATATATTATAAATATAGATTATCGATCTAAATAAAAAGTCAAATATACTTCGAAAAAGGGCCAAAAATACCCTTCAAGTATTGAAATTGATCCAAAAATACCCCTCTGTTAGACTATTGGATAAGAAATACCATTCAGGTATTGAAATTGGTTAAAAAAAATACCCTTTCATCCACCTTTATGGCTCAAAAATACCCTTGCAACTGATGGTTTTTAAAATCATAACTAAAATTTTAGAAAAGTATCAAAAATACCCTTCAAATATTGAAATTGGTTCAAAAATACCTTTTATTAACCTATTGGGCCAAAAATACCTCTACATCCACCATTATGGCTCAAAAATACCCTTGCAACTAACGATTTTTTAAATCATAATTAAAAATATTATCAAATACGCGACGACTTTCTATTAGTTGAAACAAAATTAATTAAAATGTTAAATTCAATCTGTACCCAACTGAAGCTACCCGACCCAAGTACAAAGTTTTCCCCTACTAAAAGTACCTGGTAGTATGAGTAATTTTTGCTATAAAATGTAGCAACTTTGTTGACTTAGAATCTGCCAGTCTAATGTAATGTTGTAAAGAATTCTATCCCCTAATTATAATTTTAATTTGGTATTTCTTTGTGATGTATATTTCTCTGTGTTAGCTAGCAAAACTAATTGAGATGTCTTGGTTGTGCCACATCTTAAGAAACACTATCTTGGGGATTTGAGCTAAAAGTGACAAAAGAGTTTGAAAATAAGGTGTGGGTGACTCAAGTCTTAAAATTGAGTGGAGGTGACAATTACTTTATAATGGATTAAGAAAGTTGGGTAAGTTTGAGAATAGCCCACAAGTTTTAAATTTACACTTTGACCCAAATGTTTACCTAATATAATAGGAAACAAAGGGAAACAAAAGCACGTTTCTCTCTTCTCTCATCCATTGTTGTTTTCTCTCTCTTAGCGATTCTTATTGTTCATCATTGTTGCTGTTTTATTCATCTTCTGCTTCATTATCACCTTCAGATTCTTCTTGTTGACCATTATTGTTACCACTACTATTGTTATTTGACCAATTTCTTAGATCAAATTTTATTTCGTACATCACTTTCCACTTTGGCATTGCTTAATAGGAGACTTTGGTAAGTCAATTTATGATTTTTAGTTGAATTTGTCATCTAGGTAACTACTATTGTACTGTTTTTTCAAAAATAGATAGCATGCGAATATGAATGCAACATAAGAGCCTTTTGTTTAAACAGATAAATCATCTGACAGATGAATCATCTATTGTAACAGAAGACTCATATGTTAAATTCATGTTTATGGTTCTATAGTGTCATAACATGAATCAAACAGAGGGGTCATCTGTTGCAACATATGATCAATCTATTGAAATAAAATAAATATTCGTTGCAACAGATTCGTAACCTGTTCCAACATAATCTGAACTCGATTCCAACAGATGTGTCGTCTGTTGGAACAGGGTAAATATCTGTTACAACAAATTAGTAACCCGTTGCAATAGAACCTGAACTTAATTCAAACAGACGCATTGTCTATTACAACAGGTAAGTCATCTATCGCAACAGGTTAATTATCTATTGGAACATGTCACTCATCTGTTAGAATCAGTTTCAAAGGTTCCTTAGTACTGTAACATCTATCCAAACATGCACTTTATCTATTGCAATAGATGTATAGTTTGTTGCAACATATGATTCAGCTGTTACAATAGATGGCTCATCTGTTGAAATCAACTTCAGTAGCGTAACATGAATCCCAACAGGTAAGTAATCTTTTGTGACTGATCACTTACCTGTTGCAACTTATTTTTCACCTGTTGCAATAGATTACACATCTGTTGGGATTCATGTATAAACAAGATCTTGTACGTGCAGAGTTTTTGACTTGGACAAAATACCTTGTCCATATGCTATGGAAGCGCTTCGAGCTCAATAGGTGCAAAATATAGACCTAAAATTTATTATCACTCCTCTCCATATTATTTGGTTGAAAAATATAAAATGACATATAGTGGGCATATTACTCCGGTGCCTCCTGAAGAATCTTGGGTTGTTCCTACAGAGCCTTTGGGAAGATTAATATCTCATCCATATATTGATCCAAGCACTATCAAACCGGAAAGAAGGCCATATAAGAGGAGGAGTGGAGTCGGAAAATCATTTCCATCAAACAAAAACAACTGATCCATATGTAAGCACGCTGGCCACAAAATAACTATATTCCCAGATCGTAATCCACCATGATCGTTGTAATTACAAAAACTTATGTTGTTGTTTGTTGTGGACTTTTATATATTTAACTCATAGTTGTGAACGTAAATATTATCATTTATTATATATAAAATATCTTTTTAATAACTTGTGCATCAATAAAAAGAGGTAAAACATCAACTAAATACAGTAGATGACAAAATTATTTTCAACAGATTACCCATCTGTTGCAATAGTTGGACATTAGCTGGAAGAACACAATACAGTTCATCAATCTAGAATATTTTCCTCCAACAGATGACAAATCTATCGCAACAGATAGATAGTCTATTGACAGAAACCTAACCGATGACTAATTTGTTCAAACACATGGTCCATCTGTTGAAAGAACTCAAAAGCTAAAATTGTTGTTGCCTGGATTCAAAATTTCTCTTTACGTCCAACCGTCGACATGTTAACATGTATGTTTAGAATAAGAAACGGGCAAAATGAAAATAAAAATTGAATAAGAATTAAAAATTCAAAGTCGGCTAAAAATAAAATTTTCATTAAACGAAAAATATAATACATTAGGTAAGATCTGAATTATAAGAATTAAAATAATACGCTAAAAGAAGAAAAAACATATAATAATTATTATTATTATCATCAGCAGTATTGTTATTGCCAGTCGGCCAATCTTCAGTCGACAACAGTAAGGCCCTCCTAATCCTTCAAATCTCTCTGAATATCTATGATCTCATGGCGGACAACTCCCATTGCAGGTCATGAACCTGCGACTAAAGTTCCTGCACGATGTCTTGTAGAATTGTAACATTCCAATTTAGATCAGCCTAAAAAGTAAACACAAAAGTAAAGAAAAAAGTCAAAATGTAATACAATGTATACTACCAACTGGTAGATTTACACACAAAAAAACTTACTTCAACGAAAAAGGAATATGCTATTTGAAGAGAAGTGATTGAAGATGTAATATGAAAAGAAAAAATGCAAGAAATAAATAAAGTGGAGTACAATAAAGATTAAGGAGGGGCTTATTTAGAGAGGATTGAATCTGAATGTGTTAGGAAAAGAGGCACGACTGTTCAACTCCATTGTATTAATTACATTCAAAATTCTGACTTTTTATTTTCTATGAAAAGTCACAACTTTTTCTTTTACATTCAAAATTCTCACCTTTTCAAAACAGTTTGATAATAACAGTTATTATTATTGAGCTGTTGTAACAGATCGTTGATCTATCACAACGGATAGCCCATTGTCACAACAAATTAACTATCTATAACAATAGATGGTCTGTATGTGTAACAGATGAGACATTTGTTGCAATATATGGATTATCTATTGTGACAGATGGACAATCTATTGGAGGAGATATTTTGATTTCTTCTAATAGCTGATTCATCAGTTGTAACAGATGGAGAATTGATTCATCAGCTGTTTTGAATGTGTTAGATAAAAAGTCATGACTATTCACGTCTTTTTAATAGTCATCACATACGTTCAGATGAATAAACACTGTCAGACAATAATGGGGTAGGAAGAATAAGGGGCATGCAGATGAATGGATCCACTTTCATGCGTGGGAGTTATGTAGTGTTAATCAGGCTATCGTAAGACACACACATAAAGTACTATGATTAGGTGAATGCAAATTTTTATCGATTATACATTGATCCTTCAAATAAGATCCTACATTTTACAGTTTAGTTTGGTAGGTGTGAACTGATAAGGCCAAAGGGTTCCAAGACAATAGTGTCGATGCACTGCTACAACCTAATTACCTTTTTTCTTATATTTATGTGTCAAGTTTGGAGAAGGGTTGAAGTTTTTGGCAGCAGTGTAAATTTCCAATAGTGATTAGATCAATTTTAATGGTGCAATGGACTTATGAAAGGCCTCCGAATCCTCGCAATGCAACAAAAAAAATGAAAAACCAATAGAAATTCTCCTGGTCCAAATTTATATAGATGGATTGTTTGATGAGACTATTATACTGCAGAAAGCGCTTGCGAGAGTACTTGCATGGGAAAGGGGAGGTAGAGAAGACCTTTATTATCTCAGACCTTGTTTAAGCGGAAACACGGGGAAGCAAGTAAGGAACTTCTAGCAAATATGGCCAATGAAATTGACTTGAGAGTTGAAAAAGCTAAATGAGCTTCAAATATGGAAGTGTATCCAAATATTAAAATTAGTCAGTCGTTCCTAAAAAAGAAAAATGCTCAAGAGGACTGGAGCTGGACACTTTTCTCGAGACTGCAAATATTAAAATTAGTCAGTCGTTCCTAAAAAAGAAAAATGCTCAAGAGGACTGGAGCTGGACACTTTTCTCGAGACTGCAACTAGCGAGCATGGCCTCAATGAAGACCCATAATGTGCAGGACCAGAACTCTGAAAGTAGCTTCGCAAGCATAGAGGATTGGTAAGATTTCCAGTCAAGAATGAAACCTGAACCAAAAACTCCAGAAGTAAAAATAAGGGAAGACAAAGCGTTAGTTTTTGAAGTCTAACTTTCATCCATGCCTTCTGTCTGTGGTTCTGATCAGGTCAATGCTAGTAGAAACAAAAAGGTCTAAAGTTGGGAAGAAATACCATGCCTTACTGTTTGCAGTTCCTTTGACCTGACCAAAACCATAAACGAAAGGCCTAGGATGCATGTTTAACTTTAGAGATCGCCACCTTGATTTGATCCCTTATTTTTACTTCAGGAGTTGTTAGCTTAAGTTTCAATCCTGACCGACAATATTACCACAATCGGTGCTCGTAAAGCTTTAACCTTAGAGTTCTGGTCCTGCATTTTGTGGGTCTTCATTCAAGCCACCTAGCTAGTTCCAGTCCCCTAACAAAGTGCATAGCTCCAGTCCACTTCACTATTTTTATTTTCAAAATTGACTAATGGATTTTCATTTTTGGATACATTTTCACATCTGCAGCTCATTCAACTTTTCATTTTTCATGTCAATTTCATCAGCTAGTTTCACTACACTTTCCTTCCTACCCTGTGTTTCTTATTAAATAAGGTCTGAGTTGATATATGGTCTTATACAACTCCCCCTTACTGCACAGATATTCTTCCAATCACCTTCTGTTGTATAATAGTCTTCTCGAGCAACTAATCCATATAAATTTGGACTAGAGCAATAACTATATTTATTTCTATTCTTGTTTGTAGCAGGGCGAGGCTTTGGAGGCCTTTCAAAAGTCCATCGAACCCCTAAAATCAGTCCAATCACTATTTGAATGTTTACATTGCCACCAAAAACTTGAACCCTTCTCTAAACTTGACACATAAACATTAGTAAAATCTTTATTAAATCGTAACAGGGTATCAACACCACCTACTTGGTCCCTCAGCCTTACCAGCTTGAACCTAACAATCTTAACTATAAAATGCCACATCTTGTTTGAAAGATTAACTCCTAATAGGTAAAGAACCAACATTCACAAAATCAGTATATTGTGCGTGTGTATTCACAATAGGTTGATCAGTAATACATACCTCCCACATATGAAGAGGTTCCATCTGGAAGCAGCTTATTACTCTAAACCCATCTTTTCTCTAGCTTTTAATGCTAGTTGGGAAAAAATTTATTGTTATGACCCGAACCAAGGCCCTAGCCGTGACGGATATCCCTAACCATTAAGGTCCGAGAGCCCTACTAACTTGTAATCATATACACCATTCATGTATAAATAGAAAATGCGGAAATAAAATCTGCTATAGAAACATGGTCATAATCTAAATTTAGTTTAACAATGAGGAATAAAATTCAATATCAACTAAACACCGTCTAAAAATCGTCTGCAAAATCTCTACTTCATTATCAAAGAACAACTGTCTAAAAACTGGGACAAGGCCCCCAGCAGACCAAAACCATAATAAATAATAACTGTCTGAAAGAAACTAGGCCTTCTGAAATATAGAAGGCTCACCAACATGTACTCTTCACTCTTGTCTGATGAAATCTATTATTTGTACCCCTAGATTATGCCTCAAAACCTGGAGGGAGGGGGGTCAATACAGATATACTGATATGCAGAGCAATCCAAAATAATGCTTTTATATAAATAAAATAGTTGATAGCTAGTCATAAACATCATGAAAGATATAATTTTCAAAGCACATGGGCGTTCTTGAAAAAAAAACATAAAAACCTTTCTGTCAAAAGCAGCTTCTGATCTTTGTATTACTTCTGAGTTAGGTGGCACTCCCCTACAAGTCTGATATTCCACGGGCTATACGAAATCCGCCATTGAATAGGCGGGGAAGCCCCCAACCCGAGTGTGCCGCAAGGGTTGGAGTGTCTGACTCTGATACGCCACAGGGCTCTAGGCTAGCGTAAAATAATAAACCCGGATCGGCAAATCACAGTTTTGGACAAAGAGTTGTCTGAACTCATGCCTTCTTCGGGGAACCACCTAAGCTCTCTTTGTGCCCAATTTTATCATGTTCTGAATCATGCATTTTTCTAGTTTCAACATCTGAAAAGTCTAATTTCAAATATGCATTCTATTTTGTTCTGAATTATCATGGCATAATCTAAATTGTGCCGTCACACCAAGACTTGCAACTCCTATTTCTGAGCCATAATGTATCATGCATAATTCTTTCAAGAAAACACAGTTCAAACCACCCAAACATGCAAACAGTATAAAAGATTTCATCTTCCAAAAACACAAGTCAATACTACGCAGGAATACTTCAAACATATGGTGGTCATGTACTTTTGGCAAAACCATGCACTCTTTCATTATATGTATTTTCAACATTTATCAACATGCATAACCCTCTCTTTTGAGTTCAAAATTCATATACAAGTCATAGTAAAAATCAAGACATTTCATATCATGCTTTCAGGATGCAATTTAGAACAATTTATATCATATGAGAGATGGGAAAGATCATAACAAGAGAAGGGTTCATTATAAGTCACGCTCTCAATTGAATATTAATCCTTAAAAACATTCATACATACATACATACATATATATATATATATATATAATTTTTCAATCAATTTGGGGGAAGATCTAAAGACCAAAACAATGTTATTGAGACTTCTAAAACATGATTATAAATCATAAATCTAAAACTCTTTTTCTTAAAACATGATTTCTATACCCAGGAGATTTTAGGAAAACCTCACGTACCTTAAATTAGAAGCTTTTGAATGAACTATAGCTTTTGCAATGCTATACGTACGATTGATGGGTGCCTCTTGTAGCCCTCATAATGGAAATTCTGAATCTCGAAGAATTAAGGAAAACCCACGGTTGAATCTTGAGTTATTTGGGTTTTTAGTTTGAAACCCTAGAGAGTGTTCTTAGGTAATTTGGGTGAATAGAATCATATTTTGGTTTTTGGGGAGTTTAATCCCGTGTTATATCTCGATAAGGGGTGGAAGATACCCATTTTTCCCTTAAAAACACGGAAACAGAATTTGAAAATTTGGAGTGTCCGATAGGGCGTGCGTCGCACGCTTATCGCATGATGCTACTGTCTCAGTAACTAAAATGGCCATAACTTTTTGCTTGGGTATCGGATTTAGGCAAAATTTGTATCGTTGAAAAGATAATTTGCAGACCTTTAATTTAATATATAATAGGCCCTCTAATTTATTGTATACTATGAGTTATGGTCGATGGAAGTTGACCCAAGTTTAAACATACACTAAAACTTATTCTGTAGAAATGTTTTCAACTCGTTTTAGAGTTAGGGGATTTTTGTGAACTCAATTTATATTCAAAGATATTATTACACTATAGGATTGATCACTACACATATATTAACAAGGAATCATCTAGTTTGGATCTATAAGCGTAAGGAAGATGGTCTTGATTCTAGCCCGAAAGTACGGGTGCTACCTTTATCCAGTTTTGTTTCCTTTAATCTGCAAACAAGAGAAAAACATTTGATATCAAACAAGAGAAAAACAAAAAGAACATTACAAAAGTATAACGCAAAATTGAATTAATCAATAGATGACCTATCTGATGCAATAAATTTCTCATTTGTTCAATAGATGAGTCATCTGTTGCAACAGGTGATGCATCTATGGTAACAGAAGGATGACAAGTTGCAATAGATGGGTCATATGTTGGAATAAATTAAACCAGCCTTGCCACTGGTTTGATTTCTTCCAATAGTTCCTCCGTCTATTACAACAACTGATTCATCAATTGCAACAATTGAGGAAATTGTCGTAACACCAACAATAACATCAAAAACAAAGAAACAAGAAACAATACCATATGTTCCAACACCATCAACAACACAAACACCACATGTTCCAACAACATCAACACCCATTTCTCAATAAATAGGAAATTGGTAATGGGTAAATCAATAATAACAACAGATGTAAATATCTAATTTAAATAACATAAAAATAAATAGACGGGAAGAAAAGAGAAATAGTGAACATACCGATAATGCCAAAAAAGTAAATAGATCAGAATGCCTATTTCAGTCGAGCAAAGATATTGAGGGAATCAATTGAGATTCGAAAGGGTCCTCGTGCGAAAGAGGACATAAAAGAGAGGGAAAAAAGAGATGGTTATGATTATATCCTAAAGAGGAGAGAGAGACAATTCTGAATCCGAATAAAGAAGAAAGAGAGATGAGTTGAGCTAATTTATGGATGAAGGAGAGAGAATTCTAGAGATGGATTTTAAATATTCATTAATAACTTTTGAGGGGCATGAGAAAATGGTGACATTGAAAACACAAGATAAGATTACTCAAGGGGGAGATTTTTGAATTATCCAAGTAATATTTTTTATAGCCTTAGTATTTTATCTTTTTTATCTCGGATAGGAAATTAGGAAATTTCTTTAGATTAAAAAAAGATGGGTTAAAACATATAAGTCATTTGTTTTAACAGGTGACAATTTATGTTTGAAAATTTCCAATGACTCAATCATTTGTTGCAATAGATGACAATTTCTGTTTGAAATGGCTTAGTCATCTATTGCAACAGATAGCAACTCCTATTTGATAATTTACAATAGATAGTTAATCTATTAGAACAGATGAATTAATCTATTTGATAAGTTCCAACAGATAATTCATATGTCGAGACAGATAAAAATACCTATTTGGTAATTTACAACATATAGATAATATGTTGCAACAAAAGACTTAATCTATGTAATAAATTCCAATAGATAAGTCATCTGCTGCAACATGTTGAACATTTGTTTTATTAAATTTCAATTGAGTTCATATGTTCAATACAACTTCAATTGATTTATCTAGAACTAGGGGGTGAGTTCATAGAGTCAACTACAGCTTCAATTGAGTCTTTGGTAATCACATGATATGGGTATTGCGTTCCTCCTGATCTGAGTCATCGATCGATCGCTACGAGTTGAAACAATTCTTATTAAATCATTATCAAGCAAATATATATATTGATTTAGCTAGAGCTATGGGTGATTTCATGGGGTCAACTACAACTTCAATTGAGTCTTTGGTAATTGTATAGTATTGGTATTATGTTCATCCCGACCTGAGACGTCGATCGATCACTTCGAGTTGAATTGATTCTTATTAACTCAATTAAATATCAAGCCAGTGCCTAAATTGACTTAGCTAGAACTAAGGGTGAGTTCATGGGTTCAACTACAGCTTCAATTGAGTCTTTGGCAATTGCATGATGTTTGTATTGCATTTGTCCCGACCTGAGTTGTCGATTGATCACTCCAAGTTAAAAAAATTATTACTAACTCAATTAATTATCAATTCAATGGTTAAATTGATTATATAGAACTAGTTGTGAGTTTATGGGGTCAACTACAACTTTAATTGAGTCTTTGGCAATTACATAATGTTGGTATTACATTCCTCCTAACCTAAGTCATCGATCGATCACTTTGAGTTGAAAAGATTCTTATTAACTCAATTAATTATCAATCCAATGCCTAAATTGATTTATCTATAACTAAGGGTTAGTTCATAGGGTCAACTACAGCTTCAATTGAGTCTTTAGCAATTGCATGATGTTCGTATTGAGTTCCTGCTGACATGAGTCTTCGATCAATAACTTTGAGTTAAAAAAATTCTTATTGACTAAATTAATTATCAATCCAATGCCTAAATTAATTTATCTAGAACTAGGTATGAGTTCATGGGGTCAACTACAGCTTCAATTGAGTCTTTGGTAATTGTATGATGTTGGTAATGTGTTCCTCCCGACCAAAGTCGTCTATCGATCACTCCGAGTAAAAGGATTATTATTAACTTATTTAATTATCAATCCAATGCCTAAATTGGTTTAGCTAGAACTAGGGGTGAGTTCATAGGGTCAACTACAGCTTCAATTGAGTGTTTGGCAATTGTATGATTTTGGTATTGCGATTTTCCTGACTTGAGTCATCGATCGATCACTCTGAGCTGAAATGATTTTTATTAACTCAATTAATTATCAAGTCAATGCCTAAATTGATTTAGATAGAACTAGGGGTGAGTTCATGGAGTCAACTACAGCCTGAATTTGGTCTTTGGATATTACATGATGTTTGAATTGCATTCCTCCCGACCTGAGTCATCAATCGATCACTCCGAGTTGAAACGATTCTTATTAACTCAATTAATTATCAAGCCAATGCCTAAATTAATTTAGCTAGAACTAGGGGTGAGTTCCTGGAGTCAACTACAACTTCAGTTGAGTATTTGGATATTGCGTGATATTGGTATTGCGTTCCTCCAGACATTAGTCGTCGATTGATCACTCCGAGTTGAAACGATTCTTAATAACTCAATTAATTATCAAGTCCATTCCTAATTGATTTAGCTAGAACTAGGGGTGAGTTCATGGAGTCAACTACAGCTTCAATTGAGTCTTTGGATATTGCATGATATTGGTATTGCGTTCCTCCCGACTGGAGTCATGGATCGATTACTCTGAGTTAAAACGATTCTTATTAACTCAATTAATTATCTAGACAATGCCTAAATTGATTTATCTATAACTAGGGGTAAGTTCATGGGGTCAACTGCAGATCTAATTGAGTCTTTGGAAATTGCATGATGTTGGTATTGCGTTCCTCCTGACCTGAGTCGTCGATTGATCACTTGAGTTGAAACAATTCTTATTAACTCAATTAATTATCAAGCCAATGCCTAAACTGATTTATCTAGAACTAGGGTTGAGTTCATGGGGTCAACTACAGCTTTAATTAAGTCATTGAAAATTTCATTATGTTGGTATTGTGTTCCTCCCGGCCTGAGTCGTCGATCAATTACTCCGAGTTGAAATGATTCTTATTAACTTAATTAATTATCAAACCAATTCCTAAATGTATTTAGTGTTCCATTTTAACTTAATACACTTTATTTTAATGAGACGGTTAAAATTAACATTTACAAAAATTTACATATTAAGATCAATTCAAACCAAATTAACATTTTAAAAACTTGTCATTCTGTTTCAAAATACAAATCAACCCATACAAATCATCCATTTTCCGGAAAAAATGTTTTATCATTTCAAATCTTGAGTTCTCGCTCTTTTCTTTCACTCTTAACAATACAGGCAATAACTACTCAACAATTTGCTCAATCCTTCACAACAGATCGATAGTCTTCCCATTTCTGACCATATAAGTGTGATTTTTTACTTCATTCTTGATTGTATCCATCATTTTCTCTTTTTTTGTAGGTAACAGAGTTTGAGAAGATTTCTATATTTCTTATTTTTTCTAAAAATTAGGAATTTTAAGTTAATGATAAAAAAGAAGACTTTTAGTTGTATTATCTTTGAGAATGAGTTTACAATTTTGAGTTTTGATGGTAAAATCGTAGGAAGAAACCAAGAAAACCCAGTTTTTGTCGCAGTATTCAGTTGACTGCCGTGGTATTGTTGGATGGTGTTTGTGGTGTTAGTGGTCGTGTTGGTGGTGTTGGTGGTCATCTGATGGCACTAGTAGTGTTTGTGGTGGCTATTGGTTATGGTATTGGTGGCATTGTGTGATGGTGTTTGTGGTGGCTATTGGTGTTGTCAGTATTGGTGGTGTTTGTAATGTATTTTTTGAAATTTGTGCATACATCAATTGTAATGTAATTTTTGTTTTTTCGTTATTTGTAGGTAAAACATGTCTCCCAAAAGAAAATAAAGTAAAAGTGAAAGTGGATAAACTTCCGACCACCCAACAAAAAAGGCTACAGTACAGAGGGATTCGGAGGAGGTTCTTGATCAATATCAGTCAGGAAAAAGTGAAGTTGAGGAAAGATATGAAAATGATGTTGAGGGAGGTGGACAAGGGTCTATAGATGGTGATGAGAAAAATGAAAGTGAGGAGGAATAAGAAGAAGATAAATAAGAAGCGGAGAAGAAGAAACTGAGAAAGAGGATCATTATCAACATGATGATAATGCCTCACCAATGGGGCGTGAAATAAGATCAAAATCCCAGCATGAGGCTGTCAAAACTATTAGTATTGACAGGTTTCAAGTTGAGATATCGATAGATAACCCTTCAAAACTAATTGGTGATTTTGTACTTAAATGCCAGTTGGGGAAACCTTTGATGTGTTTAGGAAAATTATGAATTATAAAAAGACAGACGGACTTTTTAAGAAGAGCTACTTTGGATGCCTTCTTGAGATGCCTGAGGACCATACTCTCTATTTCCAAATGAGCATGGTATATGGTCTTCTCAAGGGCCGGATCAAGTACGTGGGGGATGATAAAGATTCGAAGGAGTAGGGAAAATAGATGAATGAAATCTGGATCAACTACTGTGGCATGCCAGTTTATTTTGGCTTGAAAGAGTTTGTCATAGTGACGGGCTTGAGATAAGATCGTCCAAAAGAACTTCTCACCAATAAAACACCCCATAAAAGGCCCAAGGAAAGCAGGACAACCAAACCGCCACCATTAAAGAGAGAGAAGGCATTGTCCCAAACGACCTCCAATCAAAACCAAAAAATTCAAGAAAAAAATAAGTCCATTGTTGGACATTGCTAGACGTGGGTACAAAGCCAATTAGTTGATAGAACATCTCAAGGATAAAACCATACCAAAGTATTACAAGGAACAATTACGCTTAGTTTGGTTTTCTCTATTCTATTATATTGGCAAGAGATGTCCACAAAGTCATAGAAGATGATTTTTTAAAGCTTGCTGGGGATTTTGTGAAATTCAACAATTATCCCTAGGGAACTACTAATTGACTGTCAAACATTTACTGACAACATTGTCCCCACACACGATCACATTATTCGGCTTTCCTTGGGCTTTCATTGTAAATTTTATCACTATTTGTTTACTCTTCTATTAATTTATATTGAATAATTATTATGCCTTTTTTTTGCTTTCATCCTATTTACATTTTTTAGGCTTGGGAATTTGAAGCCCTTTCTCACTTCTAAAAGCAAGTCAAGGATTATCCGAAAGAGGTTTCTCATCCAAGGATCCTTAGGTGGTTGCCTGCAAAGAACAACAAAAGAATTAAGGAGGTTGATCTCTTTAACCCTACAGATGATACAGTACGTCTTTTTTCGAGTAATATAATTTGACTCAAAAAAAGATATTGAAATAGATGTGCCATCTGTTGGGATAGGTGGGTCATTTATTGCAACAGATTACCCATCTACTGCAATTGATGCAACAGATGGGTAATCTGATACAATATATTGTTAATTTATTACGACAGATAGGTCAGTTATTTTGACAGATAGATCATCTACTGCATAAGTTCCATCCACTACAACTGGTACAATAGATGGGTAATCTATTATGATAGATAATTCATACGTTGCATCATATTTCCCATCTATTGCTTTGGTTCTCTGAACCCGACACAACAGATGGGTAATCTGATGCAACATATTGTTAATCTATTGTGACATACAGATCAGCTGTTGTTTAAGCTGTCTGTGTTAATATGTAACCCAACTGACTGTAAATTATTATATGATTTAAATGTATCTGTCTTTTTTCTATAGGTTGTGCATCCATGATTGTCCCTACTAAGCAGGAGTTGGGGATGACTTCTTTTATTACTCTAGTTCTTGTTGATACAATAGCAGACCCAATGGTGGAGTTAATAAAGAAGGAATTGGCTAGAGCAACAGCCATAAGAAGAGCAGTTAGGCAAGATGAGCCTAATGTTGAGGCTCTTCATGACCAACCTACTGCAAAAGAATCGTGTGATTCTTTTGGGGTGTTGCTGGTGGAATTATTGATATTGGCGGCAGGCATGCTGATGCTATTTCCAATCGTGATGATGAGTATGTTGATGCTCAAGAAAAAATAAATATGTTTGAAAACACCCCTTTCACATGTCCCTCTTACCCTTACATAGGTCCTTCTCACCCCTCTTCACCCTCATATTCTCATTGCAAATACGAAGAGTGCAAAGACATCAAGGATAAACTCTTTGAAAAAGTAGAGGCTATCGCTAAAGCTGTTAAGGAATTGAAATCCAAGAGGGTTGTCAAACCATCCAAGACGGTGATGGAGCCAAACACTCCTACAGTGGCGATTGGGAGGAAGAAAAGAGCAATTAGCCAAGTACTCCTTAATTAGAAATCCAAAAGGATTACAACTCCTCCCTCTCCAAAAATTATTGAAGTTTAAGGGCCATTGAAAAAGGTGGAGATATATACGGAACTTGGAGCCAATGAGAAGAGGGGTCTGTGATGGGCCAAGAATGCCAAGCAAAGCGTACAAGATTACCCCATCCATACTTTTTCAGCCCAAGACTTCAAGAGTATGAGAGATATGCGTACGCATTATGTAGACAGGGTAAGTTTATTTTTTCTTAACCTAGCCTTCTAATCTACTCCATAAAGAAGAAGCTACACAACAAATGTGATATCTGTTGCAAAAGCTCTGTATTCTGGTGAAATTTGTGGTGGTTCTGTTACAACAAATCACCCATCTCTTGCATAATTTGTGTTAAATGGGTAATCTGTGAACAGATTCAGAGAACCCTCTACAACAGATAGACTATCCATTGCATCTTTCCACTATGTTTTCCTTCTTTCTTTACAATTACTAACCTATTTAAAAATTGACTTCTTATATCACAGTATGTTAAAGAAATTCTCTGCCTCATGAGGGAAGGCAGTTAGAGTACTCGAAGGCTTAAAATGTTGCTGATAGGATAGTGGACCTCGACTTATACAAGAAATTAAAGGATAGGTATGATGATCTCAGTATGCTAGCGTCAACTCCTGGGGCATAGGATGTTATTCGTTACTTTCTGACTTACAATGGGATGAAGAAATGATAAAATATGTTATAAGGGAGAGGCCAAATCCACACGGCAAGATCTGGACCGGCGCAAAAAGCATTCTTCGAGTCATGAACGTTGAAGGCATACGTTATCAGGCTGTTGAGATACTACTCGGGGGGAATATCAAGGTTTATGACTGCAACTTACCTGCCTTGGTAGAGGCCAATTTTTTTACCCACATGCAGCCACTGTTGGAGTTGTTCCCCATCTTTTTGAGGCAGAGTAAACTCATGGATCATTTTTCAATAGAAGTGTTGATAAAGCAACCATGGGATTTTGAAGGTCAAAATAAGGACATGGACATTTCAAAAAATTTGCATGCACTTGCACACATCGAATGTTTGCTGACCAGCACAAAAATGGTCGAGCAACGACCTTTCTGTGCGAAAACACTGTGGAAAACATACAATAGGTCTTGCTTATGGGATACTAACTGGACGCTTGCAACCTGTGTATAAAAAAGAGCCCGTGAAATAACAATTTTTTATTTCGTCACTTCACTTTACATACGTAATGTTACGTAACTTTATATGTAGTGACAATTTTTTGATATTTTACAACAATTACGCTTGTATATCCATGTGCTCAACATCACCAAACCAGTAGCAAATACAACTACACCACCGTGAAAATTTCAGCAATTAGGCTTGAATATCCATGTGCCCAACAACACCAAACCAGTAGCAATAATGCTAAGAATGTAGTATCTTCTTGCTCAATTTTGTTTCTCTTCAAAAGCCTTGAATTTCTTCAACAAACCAAAGATCACGTGATTTGCTTGTGAAGGGTGTCGTTCTTCATTCCAATCAAAGTAATCACATCCACCCAACTTCTATAAGAACAAGACCACAATTACAAAATACAAGTCAATAATTAATCAACTAATTAAATAAAAAAAAATATTACTTTTGAAATCTTACAAGTAAAAAACCTACGACCTGAATTTTGTTGAGTCCGAGAAGTCTTCAATAGAGCTTCATGACCACACTTACAATATCAAAAATCTTTATCACAAAAAATAGTGGAAGATGAGTTCGACATTGTCGAGCTTAGTTTGAAAAAATGAAATAAATATGTGGAAAAAACAAATACAAATAATTTAGAGAATTTGGATAGAGGAAAAAATATGATGAAGAAGAAGATTTGGGAATTTAGAGTTGAATTTTAGAAAGAAGATGAATATATAAGAAGGAAAAATAATTGTTGGGGGCCAAATCAAATCAGACACCAAGTCAGAAAAAATGAAGGTTCAACGAGCCTTGGCTACGAGAATTACACGTGAGTTGCCTTTTACAAGACTAACAAGGAAACACAAGAAACACACATCAAATAGTCCACTAGTGCAAGAAACCATGGACCTCCTTTGGTGACCACTCTCGGATTCAAGAACAAGAAGAAAGAGTTTACAAGGTGTTTAACACCATAAATAGCCAACCACTAAACTATATTAACAACAATAAAAGGAAAAAAAATAACAACAACAATCCACACGGCTTCACTACTACAATACAAACTACAAAGCTACAACAAGATAAAGATACAAAGGTAGACAAATGGAGGTATAATCTTAAGAACCCAAGAGCCTATTCCACTCTTGGACCCTTAACACTACACACTACAATCACCTATCTCTTACAATGAAACAAGATAGGATTCCATCACTCAAGCACTAACGTATCAAGAAAAATGCGACACACAAATGATTCCACACTTATGCAATTTCCTAGTTTTGATTTTGGACTCTCTCTCTCTCTCTAAGAGAATTGTTCTTTCAATATCTTTAAACAAATAAATAACTAAAAACCTTTAATGTTCTATTTACATTACATTACAATATAGACAAATGATCAAAGGGCCCTTTAGTGGCTAGTCTTCAAAATGGCCGCCCAGTGCACATTATAGACGATTTTGGGCCTCCTTCATACTTGGGCTTGTGCACTCTTTAAGTGGTATTCAAAGTACTCAAAAATTTTCCATGTTCATGATTGTACTCGTATCATCCTCTCCATCTAAACTGGAATTTGCCCACAAATTCACGACCTCACCTCTTTTATAAAGGCACTTCACAATCTCCTTCACTAGGCCGCATATCTTCTCCATCTTCCTCACCTTGCATTTCAACCTCTTCGTGCTCTCCATATTTAGGCTCTCCATCACCCTTATCCAATTCAATTACTATTTCTTCCCCAAGACAGTATAATTTTCCCTCTCCTAGGATCACGTTCCTCTGGTTTAGACACTCACTAACCTTGTGTCCCCACCCTTGGCATTTGAAGCATTGAAATCCCTTGGAATTAGAAGTGGAAATTAGTTTACTTTTATCCCTAGTGGACTATTTGGGGAAGCCTTGGTGCTCTCGGTTTGGCAGCCATGAATGAGCTCTCTTTGAGCTCCCTTTCAACCTCTAGTGACACTTGAAAGATAATATCAATGGTGTCAAACTTATGAAGTTTCATCAAAGTGTAGATGTCCTTGTTTAACCCAAATTTAAAGTGCACGATGTCATGACTCACTTGTTCACCCCGGTGATCTAGTTTCAACATCAATTACTAAAATTTGTCGTAGTAAGCAATGGCACTCTTTCTTCCTTTCCTCAAATTGTACAATTTGGCAAGGAGCTCATGTCTATATGTCTTGGGCCTTTTCCACATAATATTCTTCAACCTAAACCAAGGATGAGGTTGTCCTCCAATCATCTCATTCCCAAATCATTTAACATACTCCCACCAGGAATTAGCATACCCTTCAAAGAGAGCTATCGCATAAAAACTCATATTTTTCTTAGGTGAGATCATTAAGTTGGAATATCTTATCACAAGATGACTCCCAATCAAGATAAACCTTCGGATAATTCTCACCCTTGAAGATTGGAAGGCTAACTTTGATGGAGTTTATGCCTGAGTCTGGTCTTCGGTGACCATCTCTCACCTCGCAGCCTAGATTACCATATCAACCCCTCATTTTTTTCTCCTCAAGTAAAAATCATCATACTGCCCACATCCCTCGTGTTGGTCCCGTCTTCCATATCCCTCAACATGGACGGTTCTCTTTGGATTTGGAGGAAAGTATGGTCTTTAGTTTAGTGTTTGGATTGGAATGTGAGGCCTTTGGTTAAGTGGAGGGATCGGGTTTGGTGTTTGTATTTGGTTTCCAAATCCTTCTTGTTGGACTTGGTGAAGTGGAGGGTAGGTTGGTCTATCAAACTTCCATCTTTGGAAAGCATTTTGTGGTTGTCTCACTGGATTGATCATTTGGTGTAACATTTTGGGGGAGATGGTAGGGAAAGTGTTTTGATCATGTCCACTCAAGGACATATGATAGTTTTGAGGAGAAGAGGGATGGATCGTTTGTCTTTCCACACATTTCAACCTCCCACCCATAGTAGATACATCCTCTTTCAACAATGTTACATCCCTTTTCACCAAAGAAACATCCATTTCTAACTTCCCCAGACTCACTTGCATTCTTTCTAAAGTGAGGTTGAGGCCCTCAATAGAAGCCATGAGGACATTGGTATCAATGTTTCCCACAATTTGGGAGGTCGTTCCCTTCATTATAATGTACCTAAGAAAACACCTACAAAACAATAAACGAGATAGTTGTAAAAGAAAGGTCCTCACACTCTCTATTTAGTTCTTTGCCTCTGGGTTTCTTCACTCAATCACACAAGTTTAGCACGCTTGATTGTATTCCATGCTGGAGAGGTAGACCAATAATTTACAACGACTCAAAAGAATAAACACATAAAGGAACATAAATGCAAAGAACGGTTTCAAAACAAACTAATAATCTAGTACTAGCTTATAAGTTAGATTTGGAGTCAACAAACAAAACTAAAGACATAACAAAATGAAACTAAGAGATCACAATTTGAGCTTAAAATATGTTGTGTGAATAGCACAAATGATGACGTGAAAGCCCACTATTGATCACTGCTTTGAAGCCATTTTATTTACCAATTTGAATGCTTGATCACTTTATAATTTGAAATGGTGAATTTTTGTTAATGGAGGGAAGGCTACAAGTCTTGGAACTCTTTTCAATTTTCAAACACAAGTCTTGACTTGAATATTACTATTCATAGAAAACTAGGCCCTTGAAACAAGGAAAAGTGGTTGAAAAAGTTGATGTCAAGTCTAGGAAGTGACGGGTTCAAGTCCTTTCACCAACAAGCTTTATAAATTTTATCTTCAACTTTTTGAATCTTTTTGGCACTTTTTGTTAGTTAAGTTATAAGACTAGGTGAAGAACAAGATGAATATAATAACAATCTTCAAGAGCTACAACAACAACACCTCCAATGCCCACTCCAATTCTTCACAACAACAACAAAACACATGGACACCTTTCAAGTTCACAACAAAACTTCAACAAGTTCAATATCAAACATAGATTTAGACACCTTTAGTGTTAGTAAATCAAGAAACACACTAGATTAAAAAAATATTACTAGATCTAGACACACAAACAAGTGTTTGTCCAAGACAACAACAAATTCCAGATTCGGCAAAGAACAAGAACAAGAACACTTTGTTTTTTTTATTATTCTAACAAGAAAGCCCAAGATTTGATCTTTTAGGAACAAGATCAATCCATGCTCTGATACCAAATGATACAATACTAAGTAGGAAACACAAGAAACACACACCAAATAGTCCACTAGTGCAAGAAATTATAGACCTCCTTTGGTGACCACTCTCGGATTCAAGAATAAGAACAAGAAGGAAGAGTTTACAAGGTGTTTAACACCAAAAACTGCCAACCACCAAACTCTATTAACAAAAATAAAAGGAACAAAAATAACAACAAAAATCCAAACGGCTTCACTACTACAATACAAACTACAAAGTTACAACAAGATAAAGATACAAAGGTAGACAAATAGAGGTATAATCTTAAGAACCCAAGAGCCTATTCCACTCAAGGACCCTTAACACTACACAATACAATCACTTATCTCTTAAAATGACACAACAGAGGAGTCCACCACTCAAGCACCAACATATCAAGCAAAATGCAACTCATAAATGATTCCACACTTATGCAATGCCCTAGTTTCAGTTTTGGACTTTCTCTCTAAGAGAAGTGTTCTTTCAGTATATTTAAACAACTAAAGAACTAAAAACACTATAATGCTCTATTTATATTACATTACGAAATATACAAATGACCAAAGGGCCCTATAGTGGCTAGTCTTCAAAATGGCCGCCCATTGAGTGCACATTATGGATGGTTTTGGGCCTCTTGTCATGTGAGTTGATCCCATTAAGGCATCAACCCTTAACCCAAAGATTAAGGCCCTTAGATTCCATTAAACCTTTTAATTTCCAAATAAGCATTTTTCTATTTGAACAAGTGATGTTTTTGTGATCACCCTTCAAGTTTGCAACCAAGAAAGGTCATTATTGTGAAGAAGGGTTTGTACAACTTCAGTCAACTATAGAAATCAAATATTTTCACAACCCCAAATAGCTATTCACATCAAGGCTCCCATGAGCTTAGCCACACATCTCAACAGAAGAAGGAAAAAGAAAAGGAATTTATTATGTTTGTCATAAATAAATTTCAAAATTACTTACAAAAATCACAAGATTTGTTCTTGAATATTAGAAGAGAATAGGCATAAAATTTTTAGATCCACAATTCTAGCTTTAATCTCAGAGAATACTACGTTACAATGATGTTCAAGGATAGAAATATGATAAATATACCTAAATAAAACCTAAACTATGTATTTATATGTTCTAAGGTACAGAAGATTTAAAATTTAAACTCCAAAAAAACTGCATCCAAGTTGACAGTCACCTCGATGGCTCGTCGGTAGAATGACGATCCATTGAGTGGACCGTCAATGATATTCCCAAAAATTCCATGTTCAGGATAAGAGTTGATGGTCATATCAGAGGTCCGTCACTGGTCTAGCGGCCTATCGCACAGGTCGTCACTTGATCCTCCAAATATTTTATGTCCTGTTCCAGACTAACGTCCAAGTTGGCGGTTCATCAAGTTACTGACGGTCTACCACTTGGACCGTCATAGGGGTTACTCATTTGCTCCTTTTTATTTTACTCTGACGGGCACCCTGACGGTCCATCGAATGGCTGACGGTCCATCGAATGGCTGACGGTCTGCCAGTTTGACTGTCAGTGAACTTTTTTTGATATTTTTCCAAGTTTCTTCTTTAGAAAACACTCAAATCCAGTATTAAACACAACATTAGTTTCTTAAAAACATACAATTATCCTTTGAAAAAGATGAAAAATGTTCCGTCAAAAGCTAGAACATCAACACCTCCAACTTCAGACAATTGCTTTTCCTCAAGAAACTCAACACCAAATTGCATACATTAACAATACAATGATAGGCCCTCAACTATTGAACTAGATTTCACACAACCATTCACTTGGTATCCCACTCATATGGGCTCAACACATCAAGATCTATAACCGGCATTATTTCAAACTCATCACACACAAGATCATGGACATCATATCCAACAGAGACCAGTAAAACTAAGTGTAACTCAATTTTCCCTCACAGTCAATGAAGTCCACCACTCATTATATTTTGTGAAAAAAATCAAGACTCTCAAACTAAACAAAGAAGTTACAGGCATATCACACATACCTATAGGCTTGTTGTTATCATCTACTGCTCCCTTATGGTTGATTCACAAAGATAAAGCAGGCTTTTTTTGGGCTTGTAATGAGGCTCCGAGGTTAGGTGAGGACAAATTTTTGAGAAAAGTGACTGAAATTTCATGCTTAACTCACTTTACCCTTGATTTCTAAGTGACTTAACAAGGCTACTGCTTTACCGGCTCAATTACAATCCTGATTATTCACTCACACTTTACCACATTTTCCCCATTTTTCTTATTATCATTTATTTTTTATATATATAAGCATCAGCCACCCTCAACTTATATTGATGCAGTCAGTCAAGGTGCACAATATCTTGAATAGATAAGGGCCAAATACTTTAAATTAAACTCTAAACCAACTTTCCTTTAAGCGGCTAACATCTTGACAATAGACACCCTTAAATTAGGTGTTTTGCCTAAGTTAAGGTGCACAATGTCCAATATTAGACCATGGCCAGATTTAGTTGTTAACAACCTAAAAAGAGTTATTAGAGTTATTGGTGATGAAGAAAACTAATACAAGCTCAAAAAGGGTTCAAAAATGGAAATTTCTTTTGGTGGGGTTAATTATTTTGGCTAAGTGGACTAAATGTACAAGGAGGCCTGCTATCCTATCCTACTGAATCAACCACAAGACAACATCAATGAACTGGGCAAGTTCTAGGTATTACACCATGCAAGAACTAACACAAGTACTCGTACACACAGGCAACTGAGTCAAACTCATTCTACTACTCTTAGTATTTCCATCACATACTTGTGCATAACTTACGTGTTAATGCCAATTACAGAATCACTAAAGTTTGCTCACATATGCTAAATGACAAGAGTACATAATCATACAAACATGTTCATAGCCTTATGCCAACATCATTCATCATCCATATACGCAATAAGATGCTAAAATAAAAGACACTTCACTTTATAAATAAATATTAACAAACAACTATTTACAACACAACCTAAGAAAGGAAAATGCAATCCTAGACATGTCGGTCTACTAGATAGCACACGGGAGGAAAAGAACATTGGCAATAAAAAACCCCATGGTACAAGTACACCCACCCCCACAGAAAATAAATGTGTTGTCCTCAATGCAAAAAAATTGAAGTACAGAGGATGGGAAATACTTGTAAAGCCTCTTATTTGGATGAGGCATCAGTGAAATATGGTGAGGCTCTAGTGGATACACCTACAGCAATATTGACCCCTACGGTGGTAGGGGTACTCACAATCTTTTTCTCCAAAATTGGAGGCATCACATCCTGAACTGGGTCTGAATTGGGCCACCTTGCTGGGACGGAACTGGTAGATACTCCAGCAGTTTTATCTTCTGCCTTCTTCCTTCTTCTTTCTTTATGTCACCTCTATTTTTTTGTATCTTTTTTCATCATAATTTACTTTCTCTTCTGTTGTCATTACTTCCTTTCTCCTATGGAAGCTTTTCTTTCTGTGCTTTTACCTGTACTTTCATCCACTTTTTTGTCTTTGTCTTTTAATGGATTCCCCATTAAGTCGACAATACCTTCATCTTCTTCTCTTATCACCAAAGTGGGATCAAATACCAATTATTATGACTGCTTTCTCTTTAATTCTACTAAGTCCTCTTGTGCTTGTTTAAATTTTGCCATAAACTTCGCAAGATCTGGAATAGACATCGCATCCAGCCTTATGTTGATTCTCTCTTCCATATTGTCCATCCTCATTTGAATGTTCTAAAATGGACGGATTGCCTCAACCATAATTTGATCAACAAAAGGCTTGAACTGCAAAGCCCATGTGTCAAGTTGCTTCTTAAACTTCTTTTACATCTTGACTGACTTAGCAAAATTTCCTTACATTATCCTGTACTCTGAATAATCTGTCCCACCCATTGGAGATATAGACTCTGATCCTGTATATGAACAGGGCAGAACATAAGTAGTGATAGGCAGTGGCATACCTGTGGGAACTTTAGAAGTATCGGGGGATGGCGCTGATTGCATCTGATAAGTTGGAGGTTTGGTGACTCGTATCTCAAACTTCGAGTTATCTTTTGATTTTTCAATGTCTTGCCTGTATATAGCCCGAACTGCATTATCAACTCCTCGAATCAGAGGCACATTTTCCTGCCTGTATAGCTCTGTTATTAAACACGTGAACGGTAGTATGCTTTCCACCTTGTGTGCCCTCATAAATATTTCATCAGCAATGATTTGGTCGAAATTGATCTTCAGCCCTGCAATTAAAATAGCCACTAGTACAGCTCTATGCTTATCCAAATTAGCATCCCCTCCTGTTGGCATCAATCTTAACCAAATAATGGCCCACTAGGACTTAGCTTGGAAGCTAAGGAAGGACTTAGCAATACGCTCTCGAGGGTTTGTTACCCAGGCGGGGTTTCCATCATTAGTCAGTAGCCTAGACAACCACGACCTTTGAGTTGATGCTGAAGTCATATGATGCTCAGGATCAGGAACTACAGCTAGTGCCTCATAGTCGGGCATAAAAAATATCATGTTGATTGTTTAAGCTTATATATCAATATTGATTCCTCTCACTGGGACTGATTCCTTATTTGGAAAGTCTGAGATCTTCGTGTCTTTGGGGCAATCCTACTCTATTAGAGCCAAATAGTAGCAAAAACTCCCTTACTAGATTTGATTGATAAGAACAAAGAGGCTTGCTCATCCATGCCAATGCTTGCTCATCCATGCCAATTCATACTCATTGAACCTCTGCTCCAGTTCTGGATATTCGTGTAACTCACTCGTCACTATTTAGTACTTTTTGAAAATTAACCTTTTGATTGGCCTACACGCCGTCGATTCCAATCCATCAAGGAACTTGTCCTTCGACCCATTAATTATCCACCTAAGTTTCTCCCTCATTTGAGGATCTTTGCTTATAGCAACAGTTTTTTCCTCGGTTTCTATATCAACATAGCCAGTTTTTGCCTCAACGGGATTGGGATTAGATGTGTTAACCCCTTTCTCGTCTGGGCTTAAACTGGTACTGCTAGTGTTGTACTTACACTCCTCTTTAATCTAGGAGAGTATGGGGATTCCCCTATCTCGTTATTAGGTATTGAAAAAAGGTGCCTCCTCACTCCTGATGGCTCGCCTCTTCTTTGTGCTCTACCACCACCTCTAGTTAAAGGAAGCTTTCTTTCCATATTGCCGGAAAAGGAAACAAAGGATTAATTTTCAATTCATAACAAATTGAAAATAGTGAAAAATATGGCTTAACAGGAGGTCTGACGGTCCATCGAGACAGTGGCAGTCCGTCAGACTAACTGTCAGGCCTTAACCAGTGAGTACTGTATTTCAAAATCTTATGATAATTGACCTAACGGTCCTTTAGGTGACTGACGGTCCACCAAGTCATCCGTTGCAGTTTATCTATTGAACCTCATGGTTGGCATCTATGCAATGGTCCATTAGGCGGTCCGTCATAAATTCGACGGTCTGCCAAGGTGGCCGTCTCAACCCTTTTTCAATTTCAGACTTCACTTCTACATTTTGTTGAACAACTGGTGTGCAATCTCGATTTTTAACACAACAATTGGCATGAACTTAGTGTTTAAGCACAACTTTACTTACTTTTAATACATGGGTTACTCATATTTGACCCAGAATAATGCACACTAAGGTTTAACTTTAAGATTACAATCAGAACAAAGAAGAAAGAAGAAGATGGAATTTCCCTTAATAATCAACAACTTACTTCACTCTATAATTAGCAATTCAAAGAATATGAATAAGGTTGTGATCATACCTCGATGATGCAGTAACTTCACTCTACTCACTTGCAACTTCAAAAAATTAAGAAAACTTAAGGCTGTTGTCAGTGATTGATAACTTTTAGTGTGATGAGAAGAAGAGGGGAAGGTATTGTTTAAATAGTAGAGAAAAATAAGAGGGAGAGTCCTAAAGGGGAATAACTGACCCTAGATACTTTGAATATAGTGGAAGTTGAATAGTTTTAGGAGTTAAAAAGGTATCAACGTATGTAACCGCCTCTTCTTATCGATTTAAAAATGTTTGGATCGGTTTCAGACAATTTAAATAGCCTTTAAAATCAATCCGACCCGACCAGTTCTTAAGGTTAAGGTGATGGTACACTTGATGGTCCATCAGGTTCCAACGTTCCGCCAGGTGGCCCGTCATAACTTAACAAAAACCTGGAATTCACACCTTGCTATGATGACAAAGCTGACGGCCCATCAATTATGGAACGGTCCGTTGACCTATCCATCAATTTGTTCAGTACCTTTGAATTTCAGCTTCTGGTTGACGGAGGAAGTGATAGTCCGCTAACCTAGGGATGGTCCACTAAATCAACCGTCAAGCCTTATCCAGAATATGACTTTTTTATCATGGCTTTGACGGTTCAAGTGATGGTTCGTCGAGACCTTGATATTCCGTCGAGACCTTGATGGTCCGTCAGTCATCTCGTCGCCTCCTTATCAACTATAAAACTCTCTTCCCTATGCATTCTCAGTCCTACACATTACCATAAACATATCAAATTGAACAAAAACAATAAATAAATTCTAAATATGGTTACAACAATGCTTTATAAGTTGCCTCCCACTAGCGCCTGATTTATTGTCACGGCACGACTCAGTGATCTCGATTACTCAGACTTCATCGAGATAGATAGTATCTATGCACTTTATCAATTCCATTAGACCGATATAAAACTTCACTCATTGCCTGTTATGTTTGTAGACACTTCCATCCTTATTTTGAAGTTCAACTACTCCAACTACTCCAAATGAGTAAACTTGATTAACTTTGAATGGGCCAGACCATTTTGATTTAAGCTTACCTGGAAACAGCTTCAATCTGGATCTAAAAAGATGTGCCCAATCACCTTTTTAAAAGTCCCTCTTTGTGATCCTATGGCCATGGTACTTCTTCATCTTTTCCTTGTATAGGTTTGCTTTTCCATACATGCCGAGATGGAACTTATCCATCTTATTTAGCTAACCAAATCTCAACTCCGCTGCCTCATACCAGTTTAAGTTTAGCCTCCTAAGTACCGACAGTGCCTTATGCTCAAATTCAATTGGCAAGTGACATACCTTTCCATAAACCAATTGGCAAAGTGACATGCCGATAGGTGTCTTGAAAACAGTTCTATATGCCCACAAGGCATCATCAAGCTTCCTAGATCAATCTTGTCTGCTTGTATTCACCGCTTTAGCAAGTATGTCTTTGATCTCTCTATTTGAAATATCCACTTACCCACTAGTCTATGGGTGGTATGGAGTTGTCACCTTATGTTGTTTAACTCCATACTTCACCAAGGCAGCCCTAAGCACTCAATTGTAAAAATGTGATCCATCATCACTTATGATGGTGCGTGGCACCCCAAAATGAGATTAAATGTTCCTTTTAAGGAACGCAACAAATCTATTCCCTTCATTATTGGTTAAAACAACGGCCTCAACCCATTTCTATACATAGTAAATGGTAACCAGAATGTATTTCATCCCATATTAGCTTATGAAGGGCCCCATAAAATTGATGCCCCAAATGTCAAACAACTCTACTACCATCATCTTTGTCATAGTCATTTCATAGTGCCTTGAGATTGACCTTTGCCTCTGACATTGGTTACATCTCCGCACGAACTCACAAGCATCTTTGAATAAAGTTGGCCAGTAATAGCAGCTCTACAGCACTTTTCTTACAGTTCGATCACTTACATGGTGACCTCAAACCGGGGAAGCATGACAAGCTTCCAAGATACTCAGCATATCTACTTCTAGAATACACTTCCTTATAATATTATCAGCATATCCCCGGCAGTGGCGCCAAAATTTGATACGCCCAAATTACACCTCTCTTGCGAAAGAGTAAGCGGTCGCTGTCAAATATACAACCCAACTAGGTTGGGGTCGAATACCACAAGGAATACTGTATTCAATAAGTATTGTGGTTATTACTGGACTATTGATCAAAGATTCCAAATTAAAGGGGAGTTTGATTTGTAAATTGTATCTCACTATTTTTAACAGAAAGTGTTTCAGTCAGTGATCCTTGTAGCAAATAATAATTCAATGAGAGTAAATAAACTAGAGTTATGGTTACCAAGATTCAAGAAGCTACGGTTGTAAATTATTTTTGAATTTCCAATTCATCACTTCAATTGCAAAATTTTTTGAATCCTATAACTTACCCATTAGTCTCTCAACCTAAATGAGTAGATTACCATTCAATTCTCTCAAAATTAAAATATGCATTAATTTATTCAACTTATTCTGTCATGTGAGTTGATCCCATTAAGGCATCAACCCTTAACCCAAAGGTTAAGGCCCTTATATTCCATGTAAACCTCTTCTTCTCCCCACAAGCACTTTTCTATTCAAACAAGTGATGTTCTTGGGCTCGCCCTCCAAGTTTGTAACCAAGAAAGGTCATTATTATGAAAAAGGGTTTATACAACTTTAGTCAACCATAGAAATCAAATATTTTCATAATCCCAAATTGTTGTTCACATCAAGGCTCCCATAACCTTATTTATGTTTCTCATAAATAAATTCTGAACTTACTTACAAAAATCACAAGATTTGTTCTTGAATCTTTAGAAGAAAATAGGCATAAAATGTTTAGATCCGAAATTCTAGCTTCAATCTCAGAGAATACTACGTTACAATGATGTTCAAGGATAGAAATATGATAAAGATACCTAAATAAAACCTAAACTAGGTATATATATATTCTCAAGTGCAGAGTATTTAAACTTTAAACGTCTAAGATGACGGTCACCTCGACGGCCCGTTAGTAAACTGACGGTCCATCAAGTGGACCGTCGCTGAGAGTCCCAAAAATTCCATGTTTTGGATAAGGGTTGATGGTCATATCGGTGGTCTGTTGCTTTTCCAGTGGCCCGTCACATGGGCCATCACTTGATTCTCTAGATATCCAGGTTCTGTTCCAGACTAACGGTTAAGTTAACAGTCTGTCAAGTTACTGACAGTCCGCCACTTGGACCATCGTAGGGGTTAGTCATTTGCTCCTTTCTGTTTTACTCTGAAGGGCACCCTGACGGTCCGTCTCGCGGATGACGATCCGCCAGTTTGACCGTCGGTGGCCTTTTTCTTTTATTTTTCCAAGTTTCTTCTTCAGCTAACTCCTTAACCTAAAAACACTCAAATCCAATATTAAACACAACTTCACTTGCTCGAAAACATACAATTATCCTTTGAAAACAAATGAAAAATATTTTATCAAAAGCCAAAACATCACTTAACCACAAAATCACCCGTTAAATCTATGGCACCATTGCACTGCATTCTTACAGGATAATGATCAATGCTGAAGGTTTTGACTAATTCTTGGGTGAAAGGGCTATTAGCATTTGGAACAACTTTTTGAAATATTCTTCTCCATGTTCATCATATTTTGATCCTGATTGAGATAACGCTTGTAAAGCAAGCTCATAGATTTGTAGATGTAGCCTAGTTGCTTCGTTTGTTTCTTTACTTGGAATTGATTCATTTTTTGTTCTTTTGGGAGCCATATTATCTAAAACTAACAAGAACATAAAATAGATTATAATTGATTAATGCATCATGAAAAACGGATAAGAGTAAATCTAATATGCAAAATAATAAAATAATAGTTCCAACAGATCACACATCTGTTGCACCAGATAGATAATCTATTACAACAAATAACTAACCTGTTGCAATGGATGACTAATCTATTGCAACTATAAAAACAGATCACTCATACGTTGAAATAGATGATTGGTCTGTGCAACAGATCATACATATGTTGCAACATATTAGTGGTCTATTGGAATAGTTAACTAACCTGTTGCAACAGATGAGTAATCTGTTGTAACAATACAAAATATATCACTCATCTACTAAGACAAATGAACAGTCTATGCAACAGATAATACATCTTTTACAACATATGAGTGATCTGTTAGAATAGTTATCAATAGTCAATATTATTTGGATTTCTTCCAATACAAGGGTCGGCTATCGCGATAAATGAATGATCAGCTGGAAAAATCAAGTATTGGACATGTTCCGTTGGAAAGGTTGATAGGATTTTGTCCAACAGAAGGTTCACTTGTTGCATAAGATGATTAATCTGCTGCATTAGATGATTACTCTGATTAGTCTAATGGTTCTTCTGTTGCATCAGATGGTTAACATGATGGTTAATCTGTTGCATCAAATAAAAAATAGTAGCATGATTTTATTCAATAGGACAATAGCAATATCACCATTTTTACCAAGAAAAAGAACAAATCAATCAAGCAACACCAAAAACACCAACATCATTATTTTTTTTGTATAAACACAAACAACAAAAATCGAACTTTAAAAAAAATGCAACAAACAAAAAAAAATCATGACTCACTCCAAAAAGATAAAAGAAGAAATATCAGAAATTAGGATTTTATTCAGACCATATTTCAAATTAAAGCAATAACTATTGAAATTGTTAAACAATACTAGAAGAGAAGTTGGATCAAGTACCTCATTTTCTTCAAAACTAAAAAGTCCATAATTTTTAACCAGTGAAAGAAGAAAAGGAATGATGAAGAATTCGAAGTTGTTGTGTATGGAAAGCAAGGCTGTCAGGTTAATTGACTGTTGAAAGTCGAAAAGGAACTTGAAGCCCAACTATTTGTTATTGGTGGTTGATGTCGTCAGAGATTGAAAGGAGAATTTGCAGAACTGTTAGTTGAGAGAAACCGTCGAGAGAAAGGAGAGACGGTTGATTTGGAGAGCAAAGGGGTGTGGGTTGATTTGTATTTTTGAAAAGATTGGAGAGTTTTAAAAATATTAATCAAGTCCAAAATTAACTTAATCAAGTTTCCTAATTATGTTTGACCCTCTAAGTTAGTCAATGTCACCAATCCTTTATTCAAGATTTAAATAACACTGTTCGCAACAAATTTTCATGGTGCTGAAAATTAACTACGAGCAAAAATAAAATAGACAAAAAAGAGTAATTTTATTTAAATGAATCTTATGAATACAATTCCGTAACTCTCTTGATTCTTCTTTCCTAAACTTAGAAATGATCTGACGGCCTTCAGTAGCGTGTTTATCAAAATGTTGGATGATTTGAACTCCTAGAGACCTGTTTCAATTGTCGAGAATGTCGAAAAGTGTTTTGTCACTTTGGAATAATCTTTAGAAAGAACTCTTTTGATTACTCTTTGCAAGAACTTGATAGTCAATCCTGACGTTGCCAATGCTTGTCAAAGTCCTCTTTTTCGAATGTCCTTTAGAATGTTATGTTACCCTCTATATATAGTTGTAGGGAGTAGGCTTGGTTGCTTGTGATTGGCCAAAATATATTACTTTGACACTTGGCGACTTTTGAATGGTTTTTGAATTTGAATGAGATTTTCACATCATCTAGACATGTGGCGTTACCTTGTTGTCTTTAATTTGATGGAGATGTCAAGTCACTCTGACACGTGGCATGGGTTTAGGCTTCAAAGTGTAATGGACCTTGGGCTTGAATTTAATAAAACGGACTAATTAATTTGTAGGGCCTAAATTAGTTAATCAACCCAAGTGATCATGAATTAAACTCAAATTTTGTATGAATTTAACCCGTTGAATCTTATGTGTACAAATGCCCCTTACTTTGACACTAGTAGACATGTAGGCTTGCCAAAACTTGATGACGAGACTTGAAGTACCTATGAATGTGTTTTCATTTTCTTAACTGCAAAGGTACTTGTTTCTTGTTGGTGCCTTCTAGATAGACTATCACTTGTGAGTGGTCTAAAATTTTTGCCACATATTTTCACATAGCAAAAATTCTTCTCTTGGGTAAACATGAAATAAATGACCCTTAATATTTGTTCAAGTCATTACACACTAGACAATATTGAGGCCCCTCCATATGGATTTGAAATAGGACCATATTGAGTAAATCCTTAACTTGCTGCCCCTTGCATGTTAGTAAAGATTCTTGAATTGAACTTTTGAACCAAGCAAATATTAAATTTCCTTTGGTGTTCAAAAAGAATCAATTTTTTCCAAAGAAATCTTTCAAACATGGTAATTTTCTTTTAGCAACTTGGAGACATGAAATTCCTAGGGATTTTTTCTTCCAATCTTATTACAACCTCCCTTATATATGAAATTGAGATTTTCACCAAAACTTCTATATAAGATTTTTCCTAGTAGAAAAATTCATCAAAGCACTCAGTAGCCACAAATAAAAGTGTTAGACTGTGTTTGATTGTCATACTGTGAAGTTGTGACCTTGCCCGATACGATTGAATCTACAAACTGCTCCTCTTGCTTGATCAAATTTGCACAATATGAAATACATGACTGCAATCACAAGCTACTCATTTTTTTAATAAATAACAACAAGGATTTGTAACTTAACCAAGTTTTACAATTATGTTTATTGCAACTAAAAAAAGGAATAGCAACTAAACAAAAATTTGCGGCCAAGTTTAACCTCTGTAGCTATAGTTAATTTTTTTTAAACACTCAACTTGGGGTTCTCTTATTTCCCAACTTGTGCGTGTCCATGACGGTTAATCTCAATTCTTTTATTGATCCTCAGAAATGGCATAGGTGATCTTGGTCCCAACAATGACTGGTTTTAATGACCGTGAAACTCAATACCCTTGCCTTGAGATTGTGGAAAGCAAACCAGATTCGCATACAAAACCCCTCACTTTGAAATTTATCCTCTGGTGATTGGAGCCTTCCCGCTTGTTATAAAGCCACTGGAAACTTCCCTCCATCTCACAGAATGGTCAACGACAGAAACTAAGGAAGTCATGGACAACTTTTTTAGCAAAATTATGACTGTAAAGTTCTCCTTTTGAAGTCTTCTACACATCAAAATATTGTTGTTACGAGCTCTCCTAACCAAAATAGGAGCCTTAGCAGTTGGGGTGTTCCTCACTCCAAATTTTGTGAGGTTCGATATACATCTTGCTATTGGGAGTGGATAGAAGATGTTCTTGCCCGTAATAAGAAGACCTTGGAGAGAAACAAGACTTATGACGCTATCTTTACTTCATTGTTCACATATGACCACAATGATAATGTGCTCCAGGCCTTCTGTGAGCATTGGCGTCCATCCACCAACACAGTTTCTACTTTTATTAGAGAGTTGTCCATATATTTATGGGACTTGAGAAACATTGGAGTCCTTCATGTTCATGGGTTATTTTATGACAAAGTCATTCCCTCGGCTAAGGCGTTGACATATGTGGATGACAAAGGGAAGCCTATTCTCCTTAGAAGCTGCTCACACTTATTTTTGGCATTCTACTGGCTTACAAAAGGTTTCATTGATGCTGTCTCTTCTCTTGATTGAACTAATTTTTGATTTCAAGGACCACAAAAATATGTTGAGCCTTGACAAAAGATGTCAAAAAATCAGACGAAGCCAAGGATGAATCATGACCCTTTGGGGAATATTGACATGAATTTTTTATCATAACCCAAAGAAGAGAATGCCTTGTCGAGTTAGGCGTATAAGAATCACTCTGAGATGAAACTTATTTGGCGGCTTTCCTTGCATTTTGGCTCTATAAATTTTTACTCCCCAACAAGAAGGCTAGTTGTATTCGGGCTAGTGTCTTCAAAGTTACAAGCTTGATATCTCATGGAGAAAAATTTTAATTAGCGGTCCCAGTTCTTGCAAGCATCTATCGCGGCCGTAGGGAGATCTCTACTTCTTCAAACTTGGGGTCCTTCCATGCACTCTTTCCCATCTACTATGTTTATGGATGGATAGGTGAGTATTTTGAAACTTATTACCCTGTAAATCGTCAGTGATGAGGGGTGCAAATATTGCTAATTTTAGGAGAAAAGGTGACAAAATAATTTGACCTTGTTGATGCTCGCAAGTTATTTCAATAAGTCAATGTAAAGAAGCTTCCCCATTTGACCTTGCTACAGCAAAAAGAGGTACAAATTGATGATAGTGGCAAACTATCTGATTCTTCTTGGAGTGACTTTTTCATAGGCCCTCTTTCAAGTTTTGTCACTTTGAGGCATGATAATGATTTGATTGTGGAGCCTTATAGCCCTCATCGATTTAGTCACCAATTTGGATTTTGTCCAGACATTCCCGGCATTCTGAAAAAGCATCATTTTAATGGTTTACTGTTAGCTTTAGTTTAATTTTGGAATTCTTGTGTTCGTCTTAGAAGTTTGTTAAAGCTTAACACACTAATGTATCCATTAGACAATAGACCTGTTATGACTCAAGAGTACTCGGATTGGTGGCCAACCCATCGAGAGACTGTGTTGAGATGAAGTTCACATTATTTTAAGAGGTCTAAAGAAAAATGATACCCCTTCATCAACCAAAGGAGACCAACTTCAGCTGGATGGTCAAGGCAAGCTTCCTCTCTCTTCAAAGTCCAAGGCGATAACGGGTAATCCTGCTCAATCTTTCCAAATCGCTCTTAAATCTAAAAATTCGAAGGGAAAGGATACACATATGGATAAAAGAGTAAAAATCCCCTCATCGGCCCCAATGCAGTAGCCATCTCACTTTCGAAGTGATCAACGTTATCCACAAAAGAAAGAAATCTTCCAGACCGCTGAATAGAGGCGTTGAAAAGTCGCTAGACATTGTGCCATTTTTCAGTGACGCATCCAAACCACCAGTTTCACTCAATGGAGTTGCTATTGGTAGTGTTGCCTCTAGTTCAAATAAAAGCAATGCTAGCCAAGAACCACACTGGAAGTGTTTGAATAAAAAACATAAGGATTTAAGGGATCAACATTTTGAGTTTGCTGATTTGGATTCCATAAGTATTTACATCGGTATCTTTGATGAGAGTGATACTAGTTCAACAATGCTCTTGGCTGACTTGGCACATCAGGTAATAATTACTTCTTTAATATCACAACTTGCCTCTTTACTTGCTATTAACTTCTCTTCTTTTATTTATGTTGGCTCTTGTGGACGTTTCCAGTAACATATTTGGGGATGATGTATTTGGTGAGGATTATGTCACAAGCCCAAATCCTTTAAGTGACTTGAGAGTCCCAATCTTTCTCTTGATAATGCCATGACTCAAGCTACAAATATGGATCCATCGACAAAGTTATCAGAAAATGTTAAATCTTTTCAAAATATTCCAACTACTGATATGGTAGCTGAAGAAAATGATAACAGACCTTCAAATGTCCCCAAGGATTTGGTTTGGCCATTAAAGTGGATTGCCCTAAATTTTAAACCACAAAAGGCAATTTTGACTTTTAAATTATCGTATGTTTCTGGATTGTGGCATACCTTGTGTGAATGTATTACATAATTCTCTGCCAAATACTTAGAAAACCTCAAAGAGTTGGAGAAAGGTGTTTCTCTAATCCTTAAAGGTCTTTGGGAGGTTAACGCCATCGACCTCTCTTCTTTGGAGGCTCTACTTGCAGACTTTTTTAAGAAGCATGGAAATTATGATGTTGCGAAATTGTCTAGTTCCCAAAAGATAACTAGAGATGCTCATCCAGAGTTGCTTTCAGTTGTGCAAGAATGTCTTCATGATGCAAATGAAGACAAAGTCAAGATGGACAGGTGTTTATGAGAGCTTTAAAAAGTCCTTGAGAGAGCTGAAAAAGAGTTAGAAGCCTGGACGTCAAAGAAGAAGACGATTTTACTGATTGAAGATCATCAAAAGAAATTGTCCAAAAATCAAGAGAGTGTCACCAATATTGAAGGCGAGATTCATGCCCTTGAGAAAATTAGCCCACTGTCGGAAACAGAAATTGAAGAACTTGCTAAGCTAAAGGAAATCGCTGAGACAAGTCGCCTTTGGATTCTTGGCCGTAATCTTTTTCCTTAATTTATTTTTTTTTGCTTAAGAATATTCTCTTTCTCCTTCTTAGTTTTACTTTGGATCTTATCATGATGTATTGGCAGTCTTTCTTGGAGAAATAAAAGTGGCATTTCTCTTTAAATATCTCTCGTGCAATGTAGTTTTTTAAATAAAAATAATTAACATGCCAACATGTTGATTTATTTGTCTTCCCAACCCATATGCTTTGACATTTGTGACATGAGATTATAATTCAAAGAGTCACTTGTGTCGTGGGAACGGAAATTCTCAAAACTAAAATACACATGAAATTCATGACCAAAAGATTTTTACACTTGTGTAAATCTTTTATAAAAGGCTTCGATCGAACTTTGTTTCACCCAATTTTCTTCAGCTTTGAGCGGCTATAGTAAAAAAAAACTTCATAACTCAAAATAGGAATGGTGAAATCACGGAATTCTTATGCAGCTGGTAGGCTAACTCATGAAACTATAATGTATGTAAAAATTATGGCCAGAAGTTCTCCGAATTTGACCAGATACCATTCTGAAATCAGTCTTTCAGCCCTGTTTTGTCACTTTTTGTTAGTTTGGTACAGCCTCATGAAAATTCTCATATCTTGACTTAGGAACATCAAAATCAAGAACCGTTTTTTTGTGTCGGAAACTAAACTCGTAGAGCTACATCACACGTGTGAATTAGAATCAGATTGCACCCAAATCATCCTAGATATTGCCCCAAATCCGCTCTTCTTATCTTGGTTTGCTAGTTTTATCAACTTTACGCTACATCACGATAAATTTAGTATTTTGACATAGAAGTATCGAAATCAGGTGCCATTTTTTGAGATGAAAACTAGATTCATAGATATACGTCTCACATGAGAATCATAATCAGATATTATCCCAAAACCAGCCTTCTAATCTTGGTTTACTATTTTTTATCAGCTTTGTAGCATCACGATAAATTCTGTATCTCGACGTAGGAGCATCAAAATCAAGTGTCGTTTCTTGAGTTGAAAACTAGACTCGTAAATCTATGCCTCACATAGGAATCATAATCATATTGCACCCGAATCATCCCATATTTTATCCCAAATCCGATCTTTCAATCTTGATTCGCTAGTTTTTATCAGCTTTCTGCAGCATCACGATAAATTTCGTATCTTGACGTAGGAGTATCAGAATCAGGTGCCATTTTTTTGTTAGAAAATTAGTTTTGCAGCTCTAAAACATATATAAAAACCACACTCAACTCTTTTACGTATTTATACAGATACTTCATCAAAGTCAGCTTAGTTCAAAATTTGATGGCCTATTTTGCAACTTTAAGTGGCTATGATACAAAATTCATAACTTGGTGTAGGAGCTTTTGAATCATGGTACTTTTTTTATTGTGCAAAGACTCTAAGATATACCATATATGTAAAAATGATGGTGAACACTTGTATGGATTTATACAGATATATTGTAGAAATCCACTTTACCTTGCTTGTCTCTTCACCTTTGCACGTCCATGGTGAGCTTAGCGAAGGAAAGTCTATCCTCATGTGGTATCTATGTCAATTCAAAGTATTGTTGTTGTGCTCAAATAATGACACACGTTTTTCCTCCTTTTTTTATTTTTTTAACTCATATGACTGAACTTAGAGTAAAAATACTCCAAGCTGCCTACGTACCTCGAAAGGATTAAGTCACAACATAGTTCAAGAATGATAAGTTATTTTATTTTATTTTTATTTTTTAAAACTTTTATCCCTTTTTTTAGAGTTGTTCACAATTTAGACTCATGCGGGCCAAGAGTGACATGCAGTTTAAGCTCGTACCTTAAGGAGCGTAGGCAATCTTCATGGAAAGTACTACTTCAGGAACTTTCCATTGATGGGACCAACTCTTACACCATCTTGATCGACAATCTTATAAGTGCCACTTAAATAAGCTTTCTTCACTACATATGGTCCATTCCATTTTGATGTAAACTTGTCAGCGATGTGTTTGTTGAGGATTATGGGTCTTCAAACTGCTAAGACCAAGTCACCTACTTAAAATGATCGTGGTCGTGCCTTCTTATTGAAAGCTCTACAAGTCGAGCTTGATAATACTCCAACCTTTGCTGCGCTTCTAATCTCTTCTCGTCCAATGCCTCTAACTCTGCTAGATGAAGTTGAGCGTTATGTTCAGTTGTAATCCTTTCTTGAATCACAATTTGCGATGATGGAATTTGTTGTTCTAATGGAAGGACTACCTCTACGCCATACACCAATGAATATGCAGTTGCTTGTGTTGCAGTTTTGAAGGTTGTATGATATACCCACAAAGCTTCATCGATCTTCTCATGCCAATCCCTTTTATTTTTTGCAACAACTTTCTTCAATAGGTTACCAAGTGTTTTGTTAAAAGCTTTGATAAGACCATTGACAGGTGCATTGTACATTGAAAACTTGTGCTGCTTAAAATTGAACATCTCACACAAACTCTTCATGAGTTTATTGTTGAAGGGCGTTCCCTTATCCGTAACTATGCATCTTGGTATGCCATACCCAAAAATTATGTTTGACTTGATAAAATCAATAACATTTTCCTTTTTCACTTCTTTTAATGGCATAAATTTAGCCCATTTTGAGAAATATTCATAGCGGCTAAGATGTGCATTTGCCCTTTTGACAACTTTGGAAGTAGTTCAACAATATCAAGTTCCCAGGAATCAAAAGGCATTGAGGCCACAGTTGGATGAAGAGGCTATGGATATTGATGAATATAATTAGCATGTAATTGACATGATTGACACCTTTGGCATGCTCTAGACAATCCACCATCATTGTCGAAAAATAATAGCTCATCCTCTTGATGCGAAAATAGAGTTTAGGCCCTGATTGGTATGCCCCATACGTGCTGGAATGTGCTTTCTCCATTGTCTGTTGAGCTTCTTATTTGTCAATACATCGCAGGAATAACCCCTCATAGGAACGACGAAATAATATTCCTTCATGAAAGATGAATCGTGGTGCCCTTCTCTTAATGTCTGTGGTTTTTCGTGGATCCACGGTAGCTTTCATGATCAAGATACTCAATTATTGGTTTTCACCAATCTTTTTCTTCTACCACTTGAATAGATGTATGATGGCTTTCTTCTATTTAAAGATCGAGGAAACCAGGAATAGCCCATCAATGACATACTTGCACCTTTTTTGACTCATTCTCTTCGAGTGCCAGTGTTGTGGATAAGTTAGCCAGAGCATCTGCCAAGGGGATTTTATTCTCTTGGGACATGGTTTAGGAACACCTGATCAAACCTTTCAAGCAAAAGAATAGCATATCGGTGATATGACAAAAGATCTTCCCTTCACCTCGTAACTCCCAAAAAGTTGGTTTATGATCAACTTAGAATCACCATAGATATCCGATTATGGAATCTTCATATCTAATGCCATTTCTAGGCCAACAAGTAAAGCTTGGTGCTCTGCAGCATTATTGGAAAATGTTTCACCCAAAACAAATGAGGATGGAAAGATTAATTTTTCTAGTGATATCAGCACAACACCTGCCCCTGCACCATCTTGGAGTGTAGATCCATCAAAGAGCATTATCCAGGGTGGCAGATCTATATTAAAAAGTATATCTTCATGAAGATACTCATCTAAAACCTCTCATCCTGCCTGCAAATGGTGATCGGTGAAGAAATTGACAAGTGTTTGCCCCTTCACAGCCTTTTGATATGTGTATACGATCTCATATTGATTAAACAATATAGACCATCTTGCTAAACGCCCTAAGAAAATTGGCCGTGTCATTAAAAATTTCATGAGATCAGCCCAAGAAATTAGCTTGATGGTGTATGCTTCACAATAATGCCTCAATTTCTTTATCGCATAAAGCAAAGCTAAACACATTTTCTCAATGAGCGTATAATTCATCTCAGCTCCTATCAAGGTTTAACTTAGATAGGACAATGCTTGTTCCTTCGTATCTTCATTCTTCTAAGCAAGAAGTGCTTCAAGTGATCACTCTTGTGATGCAATGTAGAGTATAACGGCCTTCTAGGAGTTGGAGCCCCTAATACGGGTGAATTCAACAAGTATCTTTTGATGTTTTCAAAAGCATTTCGACATGATTGGTCCCAGCAAAAAGGTGCATCTTTTTTCATTAGATGGTTGAAAGGTTGAAACCTTCCAGCCAAGTTAAAGATGAACCTCCGAATGAAAGCCAAATGTCCTTGTAGACTGCGGAGGTCTCTCAAGTTTTTTGGCTCAGGAATTTTTTGAATAGCATCAATCTTTGTGGGATCAAATTCAATTCCTCTATGATGCACAATAAAGCCAAGAAACTTTCCCTAAGTAACCCTAAAGTCACATTTGTATGGGTTCATTTTCAAGTCAAATTTTCTTAACCTCTCAAAAACAATTTGAAGGTCTTCAAGATGGTCGTCCCTGCACTTTGTTTTTACCACCAAGTCATCAACGTAACATTCCACCATCTTATGTACCATTTCATATAAAATGTTTTGCATTGCAGGTTGGTAGGTTTCACCCTCATTCTTTAGACCAAACAGCATAACTTTGTAACAATATATCCCTTTTAGAGTTCGAAATGCATTCTTCATCCTTTGGAGACATTCTGACTTGATTATATCCGGAAGACCCATGCATAAATGCCATATCTTCATGTCTAGTTATTGCATCAACCATGAGCTCTATGATCAGTATCGAAAAATCATCTTTTGGACATGCCTTATTCAAGTCTTAAAAATCAACACAGACATGTATTTGACCATTCTTCTTCTTGATAGGCATAATGTTTGATATCCATGATTGGTACTTCACTTCTCAAATAAATCTAGCTTCGATAAGCTTATTGACCTCTGCTTCAATTTATATTGCCAACTCAGGATGAAACACTGTTGTGACTGCTTTATAGGACGTGCTCCCTTTTTTATCCCCAAATGATGAATAGCTACCCTTGGACTAAGGCCTGGAAATTCTTGGTATGACCATATTTGTACTCAACCAATAACTTCAAGTACTCCCTTTTCTTCTTGTGGTGTAATAAGCGCACTAATGAACGTTGGGTACGAGTCTTCCAAAGTGCCGACATTAAGTCCTTTGAGTTCATCTGTGGTTGAATGTACGCCATCCTCCAGTTAGGGTGGAGCCTTTTGAACATCATCATCCACACTATCCAAATATGGACCCTCTTCCACTGTTACGTGATAGGATTCTTGTACAAAGTTAGAATCTTCCAATTGACTTCTTCTGAATGTCGTGACAGCATTTTCTTGCTCCTTCTTTGTCTCTCTACAAAACTAGTTAGTGAACACAATGGTGATCCTTTTCACTTTTAATGAACCGTCTGTGGTTATTGATAACACATTCTTTCTCTTCATATGTGATGGGAAGATACTATGAATGTCATCGTCATCGGTTCCTTTAAGAAAACCTTCCTTTTTATTCTCCAGCAACCTTTTTTGTGCTAATGACTTTCTTTGTGGTTCCTAAATGCTGAAAGACAGAAGCTCTTGAGGTGTCGGCCTCTTTTTTCATTTGTTTATAGGCTCTACTTTTGGCCTTGCAACCCAATCTTTCAAATACTAAGACACGATGTGTCAATCTTCCTATGCATTCAAACACAGAAGTTTGTTGTAGAATTTTCTCATCCTCGGATTCCTTGTCTTTTTCTATTGAGTCATAATGTGATGAAGTTGTTTCCTTTCCCTTCTTAGTATAAATTTGAAGAGGTTCCTGCAATTTAAATCCCAGACCAAACTTAGGAGTGACAACACAATGCCCTTGCTTTCTCAAATTTATTTGTTCCTCTGTAAGACCATGTATCTTCTCACCAGTGATATCATCTTTGAGCTCACCTAGTCTTGTCGGCTTGGAGAAATCGTAACCTAATTTTTCAAGCAGCGTAAAGGCTTTCTCACAAAACTGACCTTTTATCTTATGAGCCAAAGTATTGCTTCCTGGAAGCTCAAGCATGATAGATGGGACCTAAATAACTGGGACAGTCATAATCACTTTTAAATCTTGGAATTCTTTATGGCACATTTCTCTCCTTGGAGGGTGGCTTTGTTAAGTACATACTTTTAGAGGGGGTTGGCTGTCTTTTCGATGCTCACGAGGGATGTAGCAAAAAATTAGATGTTCTTCATCCATCTTCATCTCAATATCTCCTTCAGATGATGAAAGCTTAGTGGAGAATTTTTCAATTCTCTCCTTAGGCATCTTGACAGTAGCCCGCTGAACCTTTACTTCTTTTACAACAACATTAGTTGGGTTGGCTAGTGTTGGTTTCTCCATACCCAATTCACAAGAATCCAAGTAAAATGTTGCATCTTCAAAGTACGACTCTATCTCAATGAAAGTATTGATATCCACATTAATTTTGACTACTTTACCATACTTTACATATTTTATGTATTGATGCAAAGTAGATGACACCACTACATTTTCATGCATCCAGGGCATTCAAGAAGCAAGTTGATGATGTTTTAGCATCTATAACATGAATCAAAACGTTTGATGTCATGTCGCCAATGGATAATCCTACGTGAATCTTTCCCAAGGCTCGTTGTTTTCCTTGATTGAAGCCTTGAATCGTTATGTTGCTTTTGGACAATTCATTAATAGAGATTCCAAGCCTTTCGAGCACTGTCTTTGGCATGATATTGACTATCGAACTATCATCGATAAATATGCGATTGAGATGTTGTTCTCGAATAGGCCCTACACAAACAAAGGTTTATTATGTAGTTTAGACCCTAACAATAAATCATCATCCATGAAGGAATTTACAGCACAACATGATGCAACTTCTCTATTAACATGAAATTCTTGTGTTATTGTTGGACAATTCCCTCCTTTGCTTTCCTTTACTTCCTCTGTGTTGGAAATTACATAAGTGGCACCAATTTGACTATCTTTAAGAAATTTTTTCGGAAAGAACTCATACAATGTAATAGGCCTTCGGTCCTTCCGTGACAATGCACCATCAATCTTCTTGCTAGTATCAAACTTAAAAATTTTTGGTGGTCGTAGATGCACCACATTACTATTTATCACTCTTGGATTAGGAAGTCGTATTCTTAGAACCGCCTGGTGTCTCCTTTTCTTACGAGAAACCAAGGTCCAAATATCATCATTATTACCTTTATCTTTGTTGTCTATTCCCAATGAGCCTTTAAGAGTCTTCCTTGGAAAATCACTTCAACCAGCTCAAAGCTCCCAAATTGCAAGAAGATTGAGCTTGGCATAGTTTTCAACATTGAACATTCCTTCTTCTCGGGAATGATACTAGCATAATTTGCCTTTAGTATTTCATCCATGTCGATGATGATTTTTCCTTTACTTACTAGCGTCATGATTTTCTCCTTCAAGATAAAGCACTTTCTCGTTGGATGGCCAACAACGCGATGATACTTGCAGTACTTGAGATCATTGACCTTATTGATTTCCTCCAACCGTTTTGATTCAGGAAGATCAATCATTTTCTTGACTATCAATTCATCCAGTATCATAGGTACATCTGAATTTGGAAATGGATAACCTTAGCTTCTAATTCTTTCAAGGTTGGACGACGTTTATCCACTCTTGGATATTACCTCGAGCCTTTATCTTTCTTCACCTTTTTCTTGGTTGTGATCTTCACAGAAGTTTATTTAATTGTCATAGACTCTTTAGTCTTTGAGGTCATACCTTTCTTGAACTCTCATTTCTCTCTCATCGGGTCAATAAAAGGGGATGCCTTCCCATGACTTGGGATGCTTAACTCTATGTCGTGTGCTCATGTAGCCAGCTCTTCAAATATTTGCGGTTTAATTCACTGTAGTATGTATAAGAGGCACCAATGCATTCCTTGAATGCACATTTCTACCGCAGATATTTCAGAAAGGTGGTCTTTACAGTCCAAACTCAATGATCTATATCGATTGATGTAATTCATTACAGGCTCATCCTTTCTTTGCTTAGTTCCTGTTAACTCTATCATGCTCACAGTTACTGTAAAATCAATTGAGAAATTTCTTCTTGAGCTACTCCCAACTATCAATTGACCCATGCTCCAAGTCAATATACCAGTCAAATGTGTTCCCCTTTAATTAATGAACAAACTATTTTACCAAGAGATCGTCATGTGTTGGCAATGTTTTGCCTTGGGTTTCCCTTTCCATCAAATTGTTGCAACTTTGGTGGTTGATAGCCGTTGGCATGGGCAGACAATCAATTCGACTTGTGTGAGGCTTGGAGCAATACAACGAACTCTGTGGTGCTTCACCATATTGAGCCCCGATGGTGTTTGTTATCATGTCTTCCAACTGTTGGACAGATAAAGCCGCAATCAAAATAGATTATTTTTTCTTCTAAAATTTAGACTTAGCAGATAATTCCTCAACATCTTTGTCCTGTGGAGTGAAATTGGGTAGAGAAGTAGGGACGTGACTCGAATCTCCTGGCTCATAGGCCTCTAGTTTGTTCATGAGTTGAGCGATATGAATATTGTTATCATCAACTGACTTCGTTAGGGCTTCAATGGTTTGATCTATCATTGCGAATTTCTCATCAATGTCAGTTGAGTCAGCCATTAAGGCATTGACCTTCATTGAAATTGGAGAATCCGTTGAATCTTCAGGTTTATCAAAGTTTAATCCACTTAGATAAAGTTCACCAAAGAACATGGATGCAAGATTGCCCCTAGCAGTCGTCACACGAGAGTTATTGGTTTTTGCCACCTCCAAAAAAGTGAAGTATTCAGATTCATCCAGGCCACCAGCCTTGAACTTTTGCCAAGTAATTGTTCTAACACAACTAAGGTCAGCAGATGCAGCAGTAGAACCCTTACAAGTAACATTGTTTTTGTAGCTTTCAATTTACAGGAGGAAGAGATGAAGAGCAGAACCGGTCCCACTGGGCATGCCAAAATTTGTAGGCAATAAATTTTTATGGTGCTGAAAATTAACTGCAAGCAAAAATAAAATAAATAAAAAAGAGTAATTTTATTTAAATGAATCTTGTGAGTACAATTTCGTAACTCTCTTGATTCTTCTTTCCTAAACTTAGAAATGATCTGAGGGCCTTCAGTAGCGTGTTTCTCAAATTATTGGATGATTTGGACTCCTAGAGACGTGTTTCAATTGTCGGGAATGTTAGAAACTGTTTTGTCGCTTTGGAATAATCTCCGGAAAGAACTCTGCTGATTGCTCCTTGCAAGAACTTGATATTAATGCCGACATTCCCAATGCTTGTCAAATTCCTCTTTTCCAAATGTCCTTTAGAATGTTATGTTACCCCCTATTTATAGTTGTAGAGAGCAGACCTGGTTGCTTGTGATTGCCGAAATATGTGTAATACCCCAAAAAAAATTTTGTTGAAATTTTGTGCATAAATGTGTTGGGATCCTATCTTCGAGAATGATTAATAATTTTTTTGTATGTCATTTCTTGGATTTCGACCCACCATTTTGTAGAGCATCGAATAAGATTTCCAACAATATATGGATCACCCAAACGGACACTCGAGCGATGAGTTACGACCATTTCGATAGAACTGTGAACAGTAAAATGTGCAGGGAAACAAAATACTGCAGCCAGGCAATTTTTTTTTGTCAACTTCAAATGATCATAACTCCTTGTACATAATGAACTGTATGAGATGCTATATATCAACGGAAATCCATGAGAGTCTTATTTCCAATGAAAGTGGTTTTATCCAATTTGGACATCGGAGTAAAAAGTTATGACCAATTTACTTCAGCCTATCGGATAGATCACTGAAGGGCAGATTTTACATTAATTGATTTTTAAAGATATTTTGGTCATTTCCCATTATGGTAACCCTCTATATATACCCCCTTTGAGCTGAGAATTGTCATTCATTTTTTTCTCATTTCTCTTATATCTCTCTCTCAAAATATATGTATACATATAGAGAGAGAAGAAGAAGAGGAGTTAGGGTTAGGGTTCCAATTGGGGGAAAATTGATTCAAGGCTTCGCTTCGTGAATTGCTTCCGTCAATCTCTTCGGCTACAAAATCTAAGGTATGAAAGTGTTTATCTATGGGCTCCTTTCATCCATAGAGCCCACAAATCCTTTTTCAAAGGCTCAAGATACATGTGAGTGTGTGTGTATATATATATGATTATACTTTCTAAATTTTCATTGTGTATGTGTGTAGTATTCACATGATGGTTGAGATATATGTGTGGGATGATTATGTGTGTTGTTTGAAGTATATGTGTGTAGTATTTGTGTGATGGTTGGTGATTATGTTGTTGAAGTTGATGATATCCAAGAAGGGATCTTTGTATGTTTGTGGAAATTATGGTGGTGTGTGATGTATAAATATATGAAATGGGTGATTGAATACTTGTAATCTTGATGAATCCAACTATGCCTAAGAAGTGCATGTAAGGTGTTTGTGAAAATACCTAAGAGACTAGAGATTTTGTTTTTATAACATAATAGGTCCAAAATTAATTGATTATGAATATATGATGATTTAAATTATTAAGCCTTGATTTATACTATTATTCCATTATTTTCTTGTTATGACTTGATAACTGTTATTAGGAATTATATATCCCTACTATTGATTGATATGTCAAATATTTTCTAAATGTGAGTTGGATTATAAATTGAGAAATGTGGATGTTGAAGTTGAAGGATGATGGTGTTGTGGTGCATGAAATTGAGCATTAAACATATGCCCTAAATGGTGCATGTAAGATGATTGCTAAAATGCCTATGTGAAGAAGAATTTAAGTATTTGACATGTTTGTTATCCAAATTATGATTTCATGCCATATCCATATGCTTAACTTATGTCTACCATATGTTTGACAAAATATTTAAGAGAATAGGAAACTATGCATTGTAGTTCATTAGGTCTTAAAAGATAAATTCATGATTTGTTCCTATGGATAGTTGATTTTTTGAATTTGTGGTGCGTTATGGGTGTATGATGGAATGCCATGATGAATTTTTGAGGTAACTATGATGTTTGTGCGTAGTATTTGCTGTGGACCAAAAACATGCTCCCCACGTGTTCGATTGGATGCTTATATGAAGAAACGAGGCCATTAGATTTGCTAAGTATGAAGTCCTTAATTATGTGTTGCGTATGATGGCCTATGGGCATGTTGTGTATGAGTTATCTATCTTGTGTTACTTTATTCTATTGTGTGCTGGGGGTACGTATGCCCGAAATAGTCTGCTGGTCTAGAGCCGAGTCAGTTTCACGGTAATCTCCGAGCGATAAACAATAAACTCCCGGTTAGTTTCAAAACTTGGGGGAAAACTCAGTAATCTCGAAAATCATTCTTTATCGAATAATCGGGACATGAAGCTCTGAAATCTTACATATCAATTCACTTCGTTACAGACCTCTATACATTTTGTGAGATAGTAAGCTTATCTTAAAAGTAAGTGGCATTTAGAAATACTCCATCAGAGAACAAAATCAAGCGAACTCTGTCATATTGATAAAGTATCATAATGTGAGAACAGATTCAGTTCAGTTGAGTATACTTAAGAACCAGTTAAATGTCTACCAGTTAGGAGTAGGATTCATCACCGAGCGAGCTAAGGATGGAAACATTCTGCGAGTAGAGGGTTTGATTCCTGGTAGGAATCCTTATGCTCCAGAACTACGTCGCCAGCATAGGTTGAGACATCTATCCTGCAAGTAGAGGGTTAGATGAGGTGGTTGTCCTACGAGTAGAGGGTCCCACCATTCTCGTTTGAGGTCCTGATAGTAGAGGGTTCTATGTAGTTGACTTTACTGGTGGCGCGGTATTGACACCCTTTCAGCTGGGGTACAGGTTGGATCCCACTTGTGGTAAGTGGGGCATGTCGGTTAAATGATCAGTCCCACAGTTTCAGTAACAGTCTCAGAAAAGAACTCAGTTAATGTGCAGAAGTTGAGGCTGTCAGATACAGGACTCCCAGTATTGCTATCATTATCATTGAGTAGAGAGACTTCCTGCGAGATGAGGGTTGATCTCGAACTTATTTACCCATTATCATTATCATTGAGTATAGATACTTCCTACTAGATGATGGTTGATCTCAGATTCAGTTGTTCAATGTTCCAGAGTTTGTGAAGTTGAATATCAAATATCAGCAATATGCTCTAGTAGCTTCAAATACTCAGTATCTTATTGTCAGTATTATTAGTTTTGGGTGTCAGCGTTCAAAATGTAACATTCGGTGTCATGATGATTTCAGTTGTACTTTATGCATCCATGTGTGTATTGTTGATCAGACATGTTTCAAAATTGGTAACTGCAGAGTTTCTATATATGTTTATTCCAGCGAATACATATTATTCAGATTGTCATGTTTATGCATAAGCCTTATATTTGACCTTACCCTATCCTTGCATACTCGGTACATTCTTTGTACTGACGCATTCGCGCTATGGTGTTTTCCCCATCATAGGTTCAGAAGAGCGAGATTCAGAGTATATTTAGCTGTCAGATCTTGTAGCAGTGGGTGCAGCAGTGAGTCCTCATAATCCGAAGATATTCTATTTTAGTGTTTTGATGATTTAGTAGATGGAGTTAGTTGGGGAATTGTCCCTTCAACTCCACAGTTCAGACAGTGTAGAGGCTTTTCAGACAGATTTATTGATATTTAGTTTTCAGTACTGTATATTTAGATGTTTGAACCTTATGGACAGATTTAGTCAGTTTCCACATTTATCGTATTATATTATGTAGTGAACAGATACAGATATCAGTGAAGGGTTAGCTTGTGGTCCCTCGAGGTCACGAGCACCGTGTGGTATTTCGGTTCATGGGAATCGGGGCGTTACATATGTCACTTTGACATTTGGCGACTTTTGACTGGTTCTTGAATTTGAATGAGATTTCCACATCATTTGGACTTGTGGAGTCACCTTGTTGGTCTTTAATTTGACGGGGATGCCAAGTCACCCTAACACGTGGCATGGGTTTGGGCTCCAAAGTGTAATGGACCTTAGGCTTGAATTTAATAAAATGGACTAATTAATTTGTAGGGCCCAAATTAGTTAATCAACCCAAGTGATAATGAATTAAACTCAAATTTTGTATGAATTTTATATGTCTACAGACACCTTTCCTTCAATTTTCTCCACTATCTTGTTACTTCCATCATTTCAATTTACCTGACACATTTAGTTTGTATTAAGAAAATACTATAATTTTTCCAAGATTATTGTTACTATTTTTGTTTATATACATCAAATTGTATTGCAACCACTGACAAGTGCATTTTTCGTGCGATACCACTTCATACCACGCACATCACACCATTCACCGATCAAAATTATGATTGATTTGTAGGGTTTAGATTAGGTAGTTTTAGTTGAGTCCGAATTGGAATTAACATTTTAACTAATTTAGTTTTATTCAATAGAAAATTGTCACGCATTTACCAAAATTTTTAATTATGATTTAGAAAAACCATTAGTTGCAAGGGTATTTTTGATCCATAAAGGTAGATGGAGGGTATTTTTGAACCAATTTCAATACTTGAAAGGTATTTCTGATCATTTTTTGAGTTTTTAATGATGATTTTAAAAAACTGTAAGTTGCAAGGGTATTTTTGAGCCATGTATGGATGGAGGGGTATTTCTGAAATAATTTCAATACTCAAGAACATCACTCTTTGGTACGTCGTCACGACTTTCTTTGGCAAAACAGGGTTAAGCTTTTATCTGATCTATGACAACAAAATATAAATACCCTAAAGATTATAGGAAATCTTCTTGTTAAATCATACAAATAATAAATATTCTCAAAGCTTATCGCATCTACGACACTGTCCTTAAGGATATTTAACATAAGGACCGTGTCGTAGATGCGTTAAGCTTTGAGAATATAAAAGAAAATTAATGACAGTGTAAATATTCTTTATACTTGTTTCCTCACAGCAATAGGAATTCTAACATAATGCTTGTCATCAGTCCATGCCAAACGTCCAAAGTTATATTTATTTGACCTTTGTAGGGTAGATGTGATATTGACCATAAAGGAAATCTTCTTTGTTTTGGAATTGAATTTCAATACATTTGGACTTACTTCCACTAGGGTATTTCTTGGAGGTTTAATCACGAGTTTGGAGAGAAATAATAAATCATACAAATAATAAATATTCTCAATACATTTGGACTTACTTCCATTTTCATGCTTCTTGTTAAATCATACAAATAATAAATATTCTCAATACATTTGGACTTACTTCCACTAGGGTATATATTTTTCATATTTGTTCTAATTATTATGCTTCGTTACATAATTATAGTTAGTTGACAGTTAAAAAAGTAATGGAAATTTAGTTTGTTAGTTCAAGATTCAATTCTAGTTCAAGAAATTTCCTTTTAGTTAGTTCAAGATTCAATTTTAGTTGAAGAAATTTTCTTTTAGTTAGTTGAAGATTCAATTTTAGTTATTATGATTCATTACATAAATTTCCTTTTAGTTAGATCACGATTCCATTTTTGTTCAAGAAATTTCCTTTTAGTTAGTTTAAGATTCAATTTTAGCTAAAAGTTCCCCTCTTTGTGTGTTTTAGCAAGTAATTTAGGGTTTATTTTTGTTGATACTCCGTTGTAGCTTTAGTATGTTGGTGGTTTGTGTATGGTGATTTTAAGCTAAACTACGAGAAAATAAGGATGCCAAGATTTTTGTTATTTTGCATAATGATCCAGTTTTTTTAATTCTACTAGCCTAATGGGTTGCTTGGAATTTGATGTTACCGTTTGACAGAATCCGAATTCAGGAAAAGGATTGCTTTGCTATTTTTTCGGTGACCCACTTATCTCTTTCACTTTAATTTAGGTCAAGCTAAGGTAAGTTGACTTCTCTCTAAATTGTTATAATGAAACCTTGTTATTTTTCATATTGAAGTCTAGTGAAGACGTGTGTGACCTTATTCGATTCACTATTATCTTCTTGTTATTGTTCATATTAAAATCTAGTGAAGCCGTGTGAGGCCTTGTTCGATTCACTAGCATTGTTGTTGACATCTTGTTGGTCTTGTTGTTGCTTGTTTCTTGTATTGTGAACTTGAACTTGTATCATTTGGTTGGTACTTTAAAGGAAATTTTGTTATTTTGAATGTGGTTTATTAGGTGACTTAGTCACTTGAAAATGGTTAAGTGTAGGGACTTTTAAGGGAATTTTGTTGTTATGAATGTGGTTTGTTTGGTGACTTAGTTGCTTGACAATGGTTAAGTTTAGGGACTTTTAAAGAGGATTTTTTTGTTTTGAATGTGGTTTTGTTTTGATACTTAGTTGCTTGAAAATTGTTAAGTTTTGGGACTTTAAAGAGGATTTTTTTGTTTTTAATGTGGTTTTGTTTTGAGACTTAGTTGCTTGAAAATGGTTGAGTTTAGGGATTTTGAAGGAGACTTTTTGTTTTGAATGTGGTTTTGTTTCGATACTTAGTTGCTTGAAAATGGTTAAGTGTAGGAACTTTAAAGGAGATTTTTTTATTTTGAATGTGGTTTTTTTTTTAGACTAAGTTGCTTGAAAATGGTTAACTTTAGGGACTTTAAAGAGGATTTTTTTGTTTCGAATTTGGTTTTGTTGTAAGACTTACTTGCTTAAAAATGGTTAAGTTTAGGGACTTTGAAGGAGATTTTGTGTTTTGAATGTGGTTTTGTTTTGACACTTAGTTGCTTGAAAATGGTTAATTGAAGGAACTTTAAAGGGAATTTTGTGTTTTGAATGTGGTTTGATTTTGATACTTAGTTGCTTGAAAATGGTTAAGTGTAGGAACTTTAAAGGAGATTTTTTTGTTTTGAATGTGGTTTTGTTTTGAGACTTAGTTGCTTGAAAATGGTTAAGTGTAGGAACTTTAAAGGGGATTTTTTTGTTTTGAATGTGGTTTTGTTTTGAGACTTAATTGCTTGAAAATGGTTAAGTGTAGGAACTTTAAAGAGTATTTTTTTATTTTGAATGTGGTTTGATAAGTGACTTAGTTGCTTGAAAATGGTTGTGTAGGAACTTTAAAGGGAATTTTTTTGTTTTGAATATAGTTTTGTTTTGATACTTAGTTGCTTGAAAATGGTTAAGTTTAGGGACTTTGAAGGGGATTTTGTGTATTGAAAGTGGTTTTATTTTGATACTTAGTTGCTTGAAAATGGTTAAGTGTAGGAACTTCAAAGAGTTTTTTTATTTTGAATGTGGTTTGGTTGGTGACTTAGTTGCTTGAAATTGGTTAAATTTTTGTGACTTGATCTAATTAGTTGAATCTGATTGATTGTGTAGATGGAACCTGATTACAGCTGGATATATCAATGGAATAATAATAATCGAATGGGTATTAGGGAGGAATTTGTTGAAGGTGTCAAAATATTTGTTGAACGTGCTAAGACACTTCATATGTGAACACGTTATCGAATTATTCGTTGTCCTTGTGTTAGATGTGATGGGATAAATCTTATAAGTGAAGAAGATGCAAAGGAACATCTTTATAGAAAGGGGTTTCACGAGGACTTTTTAAGATTGCATTGCATTTATGGGGATGTTACGCAAAATAACTTTGTTGTTGGAGAAAGTAGTAGGCCTGCAAGGCATAATGAATATCAAGCTACTAGGATGACAGAAATGGTGAACGATGCTTTTGGGATGCAACACGGGGTTAAGTTTAGGGAAAATGTTGAAGATGTTCCTAATAGCGAAGCGGGCAATTTCTACAAAGAATTGCATACTGCTAGTCATCCTTCGTTTAATGGGTGTTCGCACTCTTATTTGTCTATTGTTGTTAGATTATTAAGTATTAAATCTAACTGGAATATTGCTGAAGGAGAAATGGACTCAATAATAGATCTTATTAAAGAGTTAGTTGACTCCGGCTTGGAGGTTCCTGATTCTTTCTGTAAGGAAAAAAGACTGGTGTCGAAGTTAGGTCTCTCCTCGGTTAGAATTGATTGTTGTGAAAATGGCTGCATGTTATACTTTAAGGAAAATGCTAAGCTAAAGTTCTGTAAGTTTTGTCAGCACTCTAGATATAAGTGTGGTTCTACTGAAAATAAAATTGTTATTAAGGCAATGCATTATTACCCTCTTATACCAAGGTTGAAAAGGTTGTATGTTTCAAACAGCTCAGCTCCTCATATGAGATGGCACAGTGATAATAGAAGGCCCACTGGTGTTATGTGTCATCCATCTGATGGAGAGGCTTGGAAACATTTTAATGCAACTTATCCATATTTTGCAGTTGAGCCATGAAACATTCGATTGGATTATGTGCGGATCGGTTCTCTCCTTTTTTAGTTGGTGGTGCGCCATATTCATGTTGGCCTATATTTATCACTCCTTATAATCTTCCTCCTGAACTGTTGATGACTAGTCCCTATATATTTTTGAATTATGTTATTCCTGGCCTGCGTAATCCAAAAAGCGGAATAGATGTCTACTTGCAACCTTTGATTGATAAACTTCAAATTTTTTGACATGAAGGGGTTGAAACTTGGGACATCTCTCTTAAACGGAATTTCAATCTATGTGCATATCTAATGTGGATTGTTAATGATTTTCCTGCTTATGGAATGTTTTCTGGGTGAATGACATCTGGAAATCTAGCTTGTCCATACTGGATGAAAAAAATAAAATCTTTCACATTGAGACATGGCAGGAAAAATTCATGGTTTGATTATCATCGTTGTTTCTTGCCACCTGATCATGAAGGAATAGAAGGGAATATGATGGTCCACCTCCAAGGTTGTCTGGTCATGACGTCTGGAAAATAGTTCAGAATTTGCCTAAAGCCAGCGAGGAACGATTGTATAGGCTTGATGCATATGGAGTTTCGCATAACTGAACTAAGCAAAGTATATTTTGAGAGTTAGAATATTGGTCATATAATTTACTTACACATAATTTTGATGTCATGCATACTTAGAAGAACTATTTTGACAACTTGTTCAATACAATTATGGATGTCACCGGTAAAACAAAGGATAATCCTAAGGCCAGACTTGACTTACCAGAATATTGCAACCGCAGAGAATTACACTTACAGCAGGGGCCCAACGGCAATGTTCTTAAACCCAAGGATAGATTTAAATTCAAGTTGGACCAAAAGCGTCAAATATGTGAGTGGGTTCAAAGTTTGAAGATGCCTGATAGATATGCCTCAAATTTGGAAAAGAGGGTTGATATGACACAAGGAATCTTGCATGGAATGAAAAGTCATAATTGTCATGTTTTCATGGAACAATTACTTTCAATTGCTTTTATTGGTTTACCTGAAAACATATGGAAACCAATAGCAGAGATCAGTTTGTTCTTCAAAGACTTATGTGCCACCACATTAAAAGAAGAAAATCTGACACGAATGGAAAGTAATATTTTTGTTATCACCAACAAACTGGAGAAGATTTTTCCGCTAGCGTTCCTCAATGTGATGGAACATCTTCCCATTCACCTTGTGCATGAAGCTCAGCTAAGCGGTCCAGTTCAAACTAGGTGGATGTATTCATTCGAACAGTAAGAATTTACAACATATATTAATTCATACATATCTTTTTTACATATAGTAAAAATCTAACCTTACACATCATTACTATCCATATCTATATTCCTACCAATTTATGCAATTATGGAGAAAGCTTTTACCTCTTTTCTCTTAACACTCTTGTTGCTTCACTATGTTATGATTAGTTCAACCATGACCCAAACCAACAATACCACTGATCAATTAGCTCTTCTCTTAGAAATCACAAATCCTTTCGGACCCTTCTCACATCTTGGATGAAAGATGGTCTCCCGCTATTTCTGTTTGCCAATGGGTGGGAGTCACTTGTGGTTCTCGTCACCAACCAGTGTATTCCTTGAATCTTTCTAACATGGCTCTTACAGGCAGGATTCCCCGTGAATTTGGAAACCTCTCATTTCTTGTTTCTCTTGACTTGGGAAGCAACAATTTCCATGAAAATTTGCCTCAAGAAATGACACGCTTGTGTCGACTTAAGTTTCTTGATTTAAGTTTCAATAGCTTCAGCGGGAAGGTTCCCTCTTGGTTTGGATTCGTACACCAACTTCAAGTTCTAAGTCATAGGAATAATAGTTTCACTGGTTCCATCCCTTCTTCATTTTCTAATATTTCCACACTTGAGACTTTGAATCTGAATTTCAATTCCATAGAGGGTCAAATCCCAAAAGTGATTGGAATTCTTATAAACCTTAGAGAATTAAAGTTGAGGGGTAACAAGCTCATAGGCTCTATTCCCCTATCACTCTCGAATGCCTCAAGGTTAGAGACTTTGGAGATATCTTTAAATTCACTTCAAGGAAACATTCCAGAAGGGATCGGCAATCTTCACAACATGAAAATGCTATCCATACAATATAATCAACTTACGAGTTCTATACCATTTACAATTTTCAATATCTCAAGAATTGAAATCATTGCATTTATAGGGAATAGCTTATCAGGATATCTTCCCAATGATTTATGCAATGGTCTTCCGAAACTCAAAGGGCTTTATCTATCCACAAACAGGCTTCGCGGTTATATGCCTACAAGCCTGTCAAATTGTTCACAACTTCAAGTATTGTCTTTATCTGAAAATGATTTTGGTGGACCAATACAAAGTGAAATTGGAAGATTGAGTAACTTGCAGATATTACAACTCGGAACTAACCATTTCACTGGTACGTTCCATCTTATGAATTCTTGTATCTAATTGCTTTAGGATTTTATTTTATTACCCAGTAATTGCAGGGATAATTTGACTTATTGAATAATTAAGGTATCTTATAAATTTTGTGATATTAGGCATGGAGAGACGTCAGATTAATGGCTCTGTTCAAATATATTTATCTTCTATACGCATTTTTTTTTCTTTTAATAGTTTCATATCACCACGAGAGGTTGACAACTTAAATAGAGACACAATTCTTATATCTTAGCAAAAACCGATTGAACCAACAATTTAAAATCACTAGTAATCCACTATATGTGCTTCCAGGTGAAATACCCAAAGAGAGAAGCAATCTCATTGAGTTGGAGATAGTCTTAGGAATAATAGATTTAGTGGTTCACTTGATATGGAGATCTTCAACATATCCAGGATGAGACTGATTTCTCTTTCATTCAATAATCTGTCAGAAAGCCTCCCACCAAACATAGGTTCTATTTTACCCAACATAGAAGATCTTTATCTGGACTTAACCAATCTTGTTGGGACTATTCCTCATTCCATCTCCAATTGTTCAAAACTTACTATTCTAATGCTTGCTGGCAACAAACTCACTGGCTTGATTCCCAACTCACTTGGATATTTGACTCGTCTACAGTTACTAAATTTAAGGGGAAATAATTTAACCAGCGACTCGTCATTAAGCTTCCTGACTTCCTTAACCAATTGCAGAAATTTAACAGATCTTGAAATATCTTTCAACCCGCTAAATGGCATGCTTCCAGCTTCCATGAGGAACCTTTCTACATCTCTTAGAAAATTTTACGCCAGCAATTGCATAATCCAAGGGCGAATTCCAAATGAAGTTGGGAATTTAAGCAGCTAGTTGGACCTTAGACTTTCTGGAAACAACTTGGTCGGATCGATTCCAACATCAATTGGCAACTTGAGAAACCTTCAGGTCTTCGACTTGAGTAACAACAAATTAACAGGATTTATTAGAGATCAGATATGTAAATTGCCGCATTTGGGTGATATTTACTTGGGTCAAAATCAACTTTCAGGGATATTAGTTCCCTTAGGGAGATACATCTGGATTCCAATTAATTGAGTTCCAATATACCATCAAGCTTAGGGGACCTTAAAGATCTAGTGGTTCTTGGCTTATCGTCAAACAACATGGTTGGTTTTTTACCTCCTGAAATCGGAAAATTAAAGGCTGCAACACGAATTGATCTGTCGATGAATCAATTCGCAAATGGAATTCCAAGAGAAATTGGAGGGTTGCAAAATTTGGTGCAGCTTTCTTTGAGGAACAACAAGTTGCAAGGATCTATACTTGACTCAATGAGCAACATGGTAGGTTTGGAATTTCTAGACCTTTCTGATAATAATATATCGGGAACTATTCCCATGTCGTTGGAGAAACTTCTATTCCTCAAATATTTCAATGTTTCTATCAATAAATTGCATGGTGAAATACCCTCAGGGGTCCTTTCAAGAACTTCTTAAGTAAGTTTTTCTTCTTTAATGAAGCATTGTGTGGTTCTTCAAGTTTTAGTGTTCCACCATGCCCCACTTTATCAAAGCATAGATCTAGTAGGAAAGAAAAGTTTGTTCTATTTCTTTTGCTTGGAATTGCACTAGTATTTGTTCCTATCACCTTGGTGTTTTTCTGTATAAGAAAAGGTAAAAGAGCTCCTCAACAAGCTGATTCATTGTCTGCCATAACAAGAGAAATAATTTCATACTATAAATTGCTCCAAGAAACTGATGCGCTTAGCGATAGTAATATGATTGGTTTTGGAAGTTTTGGCTCTGTCTACAAAGGCTTTCTTAGAAGTGGAATTTCCATTGATGTTAAAGTGTTAAATCTTCAACTAGATGCAGTATTCAAGAGCTTTGATACGGAATGTGAAGTTCTGCGTAGCCTTCGCCATAGGAATCTCGTAAAAGTCATTACTAGTTGTTTCGACCTTGATTTTAAGGCTTTAGTGCTCGAGTATATGGATAATGGGAGCCTTGAGAAGTATTTGTATTCATACAACTTATTCTTAGACACCATGCAAAGGCTAAGCATAATGATAGATGTGGCATGTACATTGGAATATCTACACCATGGGCGCTTGTCGCCTGTGATTCACTGTGATCTTAAGCCGAGTAATGTCTTGTTGGATGAGGATATGGTTGCCCACCTAAGCGACTTTGGCATTTCAAAACTACTTAGTGAAGATGAGAGTGATTTATACACTAAAACTTTTGCAACATTGGGATATATTACACCAAGTACGTCTCTTTTCTGCATTTGAACATTCATGATTTTTCTCTCTTTTTTTTCCACCAAGAAAGCTTATATTGCATCTTTAAATTAATTGTTTGACTTTAGAATATGGACTGAATGGATTGGTCACATAAAAAATGTGATGTATATAGTTATGGGATCATGTTGCTTGAAACGTTTACTTGGAGAAAGCCTAATGAGTTTGTGTTCTGATGCAGCATGGTAAAGTGGTATCTTATACGTCTAGGCAGTTAAAGTTGCATGAGCGAAACTACCCCACTCATGAATTGGAGTTAGTGGCCGTGGTGTTTGCACTTAGAATTTGGAGGCATTATCTCTATGGGGTGCATGTTGATATTTATACTGACCACAAAAGTTTACAGTATATTTTCTCGCAGAAAGAATTGAACCTCAGGCAGAGGCGTTGGATGGAGCTTTTTAAAGACTATGATATGATCCTGCACTACCATTTAGGCAAGGTAAATGTTGTAGCTGACGCTCTCAGCAGGTTGTCTATGGGCAGCTTTTCTCATGTTAAAGAGGGTAAGAGAGAGATGGTGAAGGATATTTACCGCCTTGCAAATCTGGGAGTGCGACTCTTAGATTTCAAAGATAGAGGGGTGATTGTTCATTAGATAGCTAAATCATCTCTTTGTGCTGAAGTCAAAGAAAAGCAGGCCGAAAATCCCATCTTGATGCAGATTAAGAGAGGTGTGGATCAACAGAAAGTAATGTCATTTGAGATTGGTGGCGATGGTATTCTGAGATATCAGGGTAGATTGTGTGTGCCTAATTTAGATGGGTTACGGGAAAGAACCCTTAGGGAAGCTCACACGTCGAGGTATTTTGTTCACCCAGGCTCTACAAAAATGTATCACAATTTGAAAAACAATTATTAGTGGAATAATATGAAGCGTGATATGGCTAAATATGTTGCCAAGTGTTTAAATTGTCAGCAAGTCAAGGTGGAACACATGAGGCCAGGTGATACTTCTCAAGAGATAGCATTGCCTTTATGGAAGTGGGAAATGATCAATATGGACTTCATTACAGGACCTCTGAAGTCCCGAAACCAGTATGATTCTATATGGGTGATTATAGATAGGCTGACCAAGTCAGCACATTTTTTGCCTGTCAGGACTAACTATTCGGGAGAGGATTATGTTAAGCTGTTCATCGCAGAAATAGTTTTTTTGCATGGGGCACCTGTGTCTATCATATCTAACCGAGGTACGCAGTTTTCTTCTCAGATTTGGAAATCTTTTCAGAAAGGTTTAGGTACCCAAGTGAACCTAAGTACAGCATTCCACACTCAGACTGATGGGCAAGCTGAACACACCATCTAGACCCTTGAGGATATGTTGAGGGCCTGCGTAATTGACTTTAAAGGTAGTTGGGTAGATCACTTGCCATTGATAGAGTTCGCTTATAATAATAGCTTCCATTCCAGTATTAAGATGGCACCATTTAAGGCGTTGTATGGTAGGAGATGTAGGTCTCTAATAGGGTGGTATGAAGTAGGTGATACGCAGATGTTTGGGCCTAATCTTGTTCACCAGGCAATAGAAGATGTGAAGCTTATTAGAGAACGACTTACAACAGCTCAAAGTCATCAGAAATCCTACGCCAATATTAGGGGGAGAAAGTTAGAGTTTGAGGTTGGAGATTGGGTATTTCTTAAGGTTTCTCCCATGAAGGGATTTATGAAATTCGGAAAGAAGGGTAAGCTGAGTCCTCACTATGTAGGACCCTACCAGATTATAAGAAGGATAGGTGGAGTTGCGTATAAACTAGAGTTGCCTGCAAGTTTGGGTGTTGTCCATCCGGTATTTCATAAATCTATGCTGAAGAAGTGCATTGGAGATCATTCATTAGTAGTACCCGTCGAAGAAATCAAAGTGACAAACTCTTTGTCCTACGAAGAAGAGCCGGTAGCAATTTTGGATCGCCAAGTTAGAAAGTTGAGAAGCAAAGAGATTGTTTTGATTTAAGTGTTATGCAGAAATCAGAAAGTTGAAGAAGCTACTTGGGAATGAAAAGATGACATGAGAAATAGATACCCAAATTTATTTGATCCGGCGAGCGAAGTGATGGAAGGTACAATCCTTGTCCTATTCTTTCTATGCCTTTTTTTCTTGAAATCATGCTTGCCTATTTTTTTTCCGCATCATCATTCCGGGATGAATGATCCCAAGGGGAGATAATGTAATGCCCCGTAAAATTTCGTGCAATACATTATCTCTTATTAGAATGTCCATGGAATGAGAAACTTGAAAATAATTCTAAGTGTTAAAGAGATAGTTTTATTTTTAGCTCTTAATCTTCGAAGATTTTATTTTTGACCTTCCCGACCTTCGTTTTTAGACTTTCTTATTATGTTACGATGGGGCAAGGTTGTAGTACATCTCGAGTGAGTTTTGGGATTTTTAGACGAGCCTAAGGGCACGTTTGGGTGTCAATTCCAGTAGAATCGGGCGATTAGCCCGCGCTGCCTGGTATATTGCGGGGTTGTGTTAGGATTAAAGGGGGATATATAGCAGGCGCCGCCCCGTTGGATCGCGCGTGACATATCAGGCACCGCCCAGTGAACTACGCCGCTCTAGGCCAGGCGACGCCCGCCTAATCGCGCCAGGTCAAATTTCAGCATTTCCTACCTGTTTCATTAAGGGTATTTTAGGTATTTTCCATCCCCTATTATCTTAAACACGGGATTTAATCCCTAGAAAGCCAAAATACAACCACATTCATCAAATTTTCTCAAAAACACTCTCTAGGGTTTCAAAATAAAAACTAAGTAGTTCAAGATTCAACTGTAGGTTTTCGAAGTTGATCGCATATTTGGAAACCCCAGGTCGTAGGCTTCAATAAGCATATATTGTCTTCCTAATTTGAGGTACGCAGGATTTTCCTAAATTCTCATGGGCATAGAAATCATGTTTTAAGAAAGGGGTTTCTGAATCCATGTACATATTCATGTTTTAGAAGCTTTAATGATATTGTTTTGGCCTTTTAGCTTACCCCAAAGTGATTTGAAAGTTATATAAAGATGTATGTATGTGTTTAAGTCTTGAAATATGAATTGAGAGCATGATATATATGAAATCCCTCTTTTGATGTAATTTTTCCCAATGTTTCACATGATATGGATTGTTTTGAAATACATCTTGAAAAGCATGTTATGAAAAGTCTTAAATAATGATTTTGGATTATGATTTTTGCTTTTAAAAGAGATAGGATTGTTTGTATTGACAAATGGTGAATATCCATATAATGAAAGAGTGCATGGTTTTGCCAAAAGCACATGACCACCATATGTTTTGAAAAGTTTTTGCATAAGTTCTGTCTTATGTTTTGGGACATGAAATCTTTTGTACTATTTGCATGCTTGGTGGTCTGAATTGAGTTTTTATGAAAGAATTATGCTTAATACATTATGGCTCAGAAATAGAACTTGCAAGTCTTGGTATGACGATACCAAATTCAGACAATGCCATAATAGACCCAGACAAATGCAAAAATCAGACTTTATCAGATTTTCATGTTTTAGAACTTCAGATTGATGCATGCTCAGAAAAGGCTAAAATAGGGCATAAAGAGAGCTTAGGTGGTTCCCCGAAGAAGGCTTGGTTCAGATAACTCATTGCCCAAAATCGTGATTTGTTGATCCGGGTATATTATTATATGTTGGCTTAGTACCTTGTGGCGTATCAGACTCAGACACTCCAACCTTGCGACATACTCGGGTTGGGGGCTTCCCCGCTGAGTTAATGGCAAATTCCATATAGCCCGTGGAATATCAGACTTGTAGGGGAGCTCCACCTAACTCCGAAGTAATACAAAGATCAGAATTGTTTTGATAAGAATGACTTATGATTTTCGAATGATGCCCATGTGTATCCAGAAACTATTTTTATGCATGATGTTTGATGAAAATTTACTCTCATTTATTAGATATATATGTGTGTGTGTGTGTGTGTGTTCAAGTACTCTATTTTGGATTGCTTCACGTGCCAGTACTTTTGTGCTGACCCCCTCCCCTCCTCCAGGTTTTGAGGCACAGTCTAGGGGTCTAGATAAATAATAGATATTTCAGATCGCAGATCAGATAGTGCAGTGGTGAGCCTTCTATGATCCAGAAGGCCTGGTTATTTCAGATAATTATCTTTAGTTATGTTTTAGTCTACTGGGGGCCTTGTCAAAGTTTTCAGACGGTTTGTTTAGTTCATAGTAGAGATTTCGCAGACTGAAACAGACATTATTATTCAGACACATTTGCGAATCTCAGCTCAGTATTATGATCGTATTCATATTGACCATGTTTCCGTATTAAATTTCTATTTCCGCATTTTCATTTATTTTATGGATGTTGTGCATGATTACCAGATAGTGAAGGGTGTTCCGTACCTTCATTAGCTCTCTTCATTAGCTCCTAAATTCTCATTTTCCGAACTCCCTATCTGATTAGTGACAACAATATCAGTATCCTTGTTGGCCATAACCTTCTCTTAGACTTGGTGCAATGTGGAGGACCAGCCAAAAATGCCACAAACCAACCACCTTAAAATAACTGAACAAGAGATAACAAATGCGTTAGAGTTCAACACTTTTTGAAAAACCTCTCTTCTTTTTTTCCTTTTTGAAAATATCACAGAACCCGAGAAGGGAGCTTACGTATCTCACCCTCGAGAGGGGAGAATCAGGTGTATGTAGTTCGTAAAGCTTGACCAAAAATGACCAATCAAACTCTTTTTCTTTTTCTCTTATTTTTTTGAAACTTTGAGAAGAAAAGAAAATAACAAATTGTCAAAAGAATTGACGAAATCTTTTAACATTTTTCAGGTTTAAATCCCTATACAAAATGAAACCTATAATTACCAAAGAAAAATCTTTTTGGGTTTTCAATTTTTAATTTCATAAGAAAATAAACTTGAAACTATTAAAGGAAAATCTTTTGTGGTTTTCTTTTAGAGATGTATATGACATCTACTCTAAATGAATAATGAAGAAAAAATCTTTCTGAATTTTTCAGATTCCTATACAAAATAAAACCTATGATATCCAAAGAAAAATCTTTTTGGGTTTTTGATTTTGAAATTCATATGAAAATAAAACTTGAAACTATTAAAGGAAAATCTTTTTGTAGTTTTCTTTTAAAGATGTACATGGAACACCTACTCTAAATGAAAAGTAAAGAAAATCTTTGTAGATCTTTGAAATAAGATCCCCGAATCCACAATAGGCTGCCTACGTATTTCACTCCCGAGAGAGGAGAATCAAGGGTGCGTAGTTCATCCAGATAGGACAATTAAGGATTAAATAACCGACTGAACCCTGACTTGAGAGACGCGACCACAAACAAAAGATGAAAAACATCAATAAAAATTTTTTGAGTTTTCAAATTGATACTTAGCCTAAAAAAAATAACACCAACAAATATGAAAAGGAAACCTTTTTTGGTATTTTCATTATATGAAATGTACCAAGCTTCTACCATTTTTTTTGAATTTCTTTTATAAAAATTTTCTATTAAAGAAAAAAATCTTTTTGAAATTTTTGAATTATGAATGCTTGATACAGAAATAAAAGGAAAATCTTTTTGATATTTTTGATAAAATGAGTGCGAAAGGTAAAAAGAAAAATCTTTTTTGAATTCTGAATTGTGGAAAACAAAAGTCATAAAGAATCCTAAAAATTACGAAACTCTTTTTTGATTCACCTTTTCTCTTATATCTTTTTTTTTATTTTTCATGCCTACACACCTTTCTTTGATTCTAGCACATGCTTTCCCCAAATCAGTCTATCAAATGACCCCGTTACCCTCAAAGATGCAACAATTAGCACGTAGAGATGCTTTAGAAGTGAGTCTCTTACAAAGGATCAAGTGGGTCCCGCTAGATCTTAATATGATGCAGATAAGCATGACCTAAAGGCTGACCTACGTTGGGATCCACTAATAAGGCCATTCGGGGGAGCATATGATCGATAGTGGTTGTTTTGCTTTCCACCTACTCCATATAACCGACGGATCCCCCATCTAAAATAAGGGTGACTCAACTAGAGGTCATGGACACACGTGTACTGCAGACTTATTGTAGAAAGAATGACTCGGGTTATCCGCATGATGCCAGATATAAAGCGGTAACACATAAGATAAAAACTGTAGACACGTAGCACATAGGTAATCAACAATGATAAAACAATAACACAAACAATGTTTATACACCCATAATGTCAAACTAAGCCGATACAACTTCAAAAAGAGTCGTCAGAGCTGTCACACCCCTTTTTTAACCAAAAAAAATAATTTTTAAGTTTGAAAGAATTTTATTATTAAGTGACAAAATAAAGATTTATTGTGAAAAGGACCTTTTATATTAAAAACTCAGAATCTCCACTTGGCATAAATCGAGTGTGCCAAATCACCCTTGGATATCCTTTTTCAAAATAAATTTGACACTTTAAAACTGATCCACGAACGGAGATTCCGATTAAGGAATTCTATTGATCGAGTGGAAGGTGTTAGGCACCCCTCGATCCCGTGGTTCGAGCATGATAGCTTGGTAGAGCATATCAGCTAGTATGATGCTATGAATGTATAAAACCACATAAAACACACAAAACAATCAATCAAACCAACAAAATAAAACAAATCCAAAATAAAATGTCCAGTCCAATTATTACAAACTGGAATATAAAAATAGGAAAATGTAAACCTACTTTATTCTAGACTAATCCTAAACTACACTCCAATGCTTTACCCAACGCCTCGGGCTTCATCACGAATGTCCTTCGAGTACAAGATACTACAGGACATTCTCCGGTGAATAAATACAAATGAACTTGGGGCATTCCCCGGCTAAATGAAGACATTTTCAATCTTTGCGATAAAGTATAAAGAATCATTCACTCCCACATTCAAACTTTCAACAAACTATAATCTCTAAATTTGCCTACCCATTTGACGGCCTAACGCATAATACTATCGTGTTCAACAATTATCGTTCATTTTTAAATCGATAAATCAATCAACGATGCAACAGGCCAATATTCAACATTTATCGACTTTCAACTCTCGCCCCAAATAATCGATTTTAATCCTTAATGTGATATTGTTTCATCACACAACCCCTAATCAATCCATAATCAAGAAATCAAACACCGAATTAAAAAAAACAATAATTCACATCATCACAGATCAACCAACATAACGTGTTTAATTCAAAACATCGAACATGAAAAATAATGAAATAAATAAAAGTAGGAATAGAATTAGACCTCGATTAGAAGGTTTCGAAATTCAATAGTACTTCAATGAAAGGACAGAATCCACGTCGAAGAACCTTGATTCTGAACCTCCATTCGAACCCGAGCTCTGGTATGTATCCTTTTTTCGTCTTCCACTAACCCAAAACAAAAATCGCGAAAAACAGATGATACCCGAACACAATTTCCAATTAATTCTCACTTGGAATAAACTTGAATAGTCAGTCATAGAGGATTTCGGGACTGTGATGGGTCTATCCGATGAGCTCAAGTCAATTCCGGAGTAGAGTTCGCCGGAATAACAAAAATGCAAGTTGCGACTAACAAATTTCGGTCCGATTTTGCTAGTTTTCAACTAGTGGAGCCGATTTTAAGTCTCTATGATGGAATTCGACGAGGATTGGATAATTTCGGCGAGTTGGGTGTGTTGGATTTAAGGGGGAACAGTGATTCCGGCAAAACTTCGTCGGAATTTCAGAGTAGTGCGAACTAATTTCCATCCATTTCTCTCTCTCTACTTTTACTCAATTTTACCCCATTTCCGTTTCTCCTCTCTCCCTGATTCTCTATCCCTCTTCGTTCATGGTATGTGGGGGTATCGTGTATGGTCTGTGTGTGAATAGAATTGAGAATGGTGTTGTTGTGTAATTGATCAAAAATGAAGGTCTGGTGTGTATTGTGCTGTTATGTGGAGTGTATGTGTATCTCCCTTGTGGAAAAGATGTTGGACCATATAATGGCTATGAGAGTGTATGCTTGTGAGGTGGTAAATTACAATGGGCCCCTATTTTGCCGTGCCTTTTTGTGTGTGTATTCTTTTTGCAGAGTGAGGATGAGTGATGAATATCCTCTGTGGGGTCCGTGAGAATGTGTATATATTATTGTTATGCATCTGTTGAGGGGGAAAATGGGAAAAATATGAGTAGGGTAGGGGGATTGGGCAGGGGTAGGGTGGTGAGGTGGGTGAGTTGGTTGGGATCGGGTTGTTAATTTGTTAGGAAGTTTGTTATTTTTTTATTTTATGGAGGAATAATTACACGAGTTAGGGTACATGGTGAGACGAGGGTAAAAAATGGATAAATTGGATTTTTAGGAGAGACAAAATTAGGTGTCTATAACCACCAAAATGGCCCCAACGGACCACCCACATCTTCTCTATAGCCCATTGGGGAGCCTATCTATTTTTGCATAGATCCGGCAACAAGCCCTAGGCTTACCCACCCTACCGTGGTCTGACATCCACCAAAACTAGTCAAAAATGGCTCCAAATCCGTCTATTAGTTTTTTCCCAAATCCATCACCGATCCCCGAGCCCACCTACCAAACTGTGGGATAACACCCACCAAAACGTGCCAGAAATGGCCTGTTGGCATTGTTTTGCCTGTTTGGACACCAAAATGGACCTAACAGCCCTATTGGACCACCTAAAGCTGCTCCACAACCCGTCTTAGGTCCGCCTGTCAATTTTTACTAAGATTCAGCCTCTGGCCCTAGGCCCCCCATTGAACCGTGGGCTAACACCCCCTGAAATGAGCCAAATACAGCTTGCTCGCGCTGTTTTGCTTGTTTGACCATGAAAATAGCCTCAGTGGCCCTACCGAACAACCCACATGTTCTCCACGACCCGCATGTCAATATTTGCCCAAAGCCAGCACCGATCGCAGGCCCACCCATCGAATTGTGGGCTAACACCCACTGAAATGATCCAAAATGGCTTATTCCGTTGTTTCGCCCATTTGACTACCAAAATAACCCAGCGGCCTCCCCAGGCCACCACATCTACTCCATAGCCTACCTGGGGGGAGGGGGGATGCTTATCAATTTTCACCTAGATTCGGATCCAGGCCCACTCATCGAACCTGGCTAATACCTACCAAAATAGGCCAAAAATGGTTTGTTCGCACCGTTTTGCTCGTTTGACCACCAAAATGGCCCTAGTAGCCCCGTCGGACTACCCACATTTGATTCACAACACGTCGGGAAAGGGAGAATGTCAATTTTTTCCCATATCCATCATTGAGCCTCAGGACCAACCACCGAAAGAAGCCAAAAATGGCTCGTTCGCGCAGCTTCGCCCATTTGACCACCAAAATATCCCCAATGGCCCCGCCAAACCACTAGTCTTTCCTTATTCAAGATTGATGTATATTAACTATTATAGTACTTATGTTTCTTTTTTCTAGTGGCTCTTGTACTGACAATACTAGGTCGTCGGATGTTATTATTGTCTTTATCTATCTTTCAGACTATTCTTATTACTTAAATTATTGTTGTGAGTCTTTACATACTAATTTTTGGCTTTTATGCCCTTTTCCCACTAAATTAAACCATTGTTTCTAGCTTTGGTCAATGGTTTGGCTTACCTACTGTCAGGATAAAGTGTCATCATGACCTGTAAAACTAGTTGTGATAGGGCTAACACCTACCGAAAGTCACAAAAAAATTGCAATTCCTGATGTTTCGTCTGTTTGACTTAGAAAATGGCTACCCTAACCTCCCTAAACCAACTCGATCCATTTAATAGTCTTTCGGGGGACCACTCGAGAAGACTTGGCTAAAATTCTTCCTGGAGCTCAATCCCACCCCCCAAATCATGGACTAATATCCATCGAAAGTCAGAAAAAAACCTGCAATTCTAGACGTTTTGGCTCTTTGGCTTGGAAAATGGATCCCTCAGCCCCGCCAAACCAATATGATCCATTTAGTAGGCCATTGGGGATTGCTCAAGAAGTTTCGCACAAAATCATTCACGGTGCCTGGGCCTGCCTCTCAAACCGTGGGTTAACACGTACCAAAAGTCGCAATAAATACACGATTCCTATTGTTTTGCATGTTTGACTTGGAAATGGCTCCCTCGGCTTCACCAAACCAATTCAATCTACAAAATAAGCCATTGGAGAACATTTGAGAAGTTCCGCCCAAAATCCTTCTAAAGCACAGACACCTATCAAAAATCTCAAAACCCCCATAATTCTAGTCATTTTCCCATTTAATTTGGAAAATGACTCCCCGGCCTTGCAAACTAACATGCGGTAAGGAGACAGCTTGAGAAGCTTCATTAAAAATACATTTCGGAGTACGATCCCACTCCTCGAACCGTAGGCTAACACCCACCAATACTCACAAAAAAATTATATTTTTTATTATTTTGCCTGTTTGACTTGAATCCATCGGCCATGCTAGAAAAACTCGGTCTATTTAATATGTCGTCCGGGGATCTCCCGAGAATTTTTAACCAAAATTATTTTCGAAGCACGAGCCCACCCCCCGAACCATGGGCTTACGCCTACTGAATATCCTAAAAAACTGCAATTCCTACCATTTCGCCCGTTTGACTTGGAAAATGTCTCTTCCAACCCCGCCAAATCAACCTGGTCTATTTAATAGGCCATATGGGGACCGCCCGAGATGTTTCAACCAAAATCCTTCCTAGTGCATGAGCCCACCCCCCGAACCATGGGCTAACACTAGAGGTGTACAAACCAAACCGTCAAGTCAAACCAAACAGACAAACCAAATCAAACCGAGAAAAAAAACCGACTTATGGTTTGGTTTGGTTGGTTTGGCGTTGGAAAAAAAATCCAACCATTCTTGGTTTGGTTTGGTGTTGACCAAAAAAAATCAAACCGAACCCGAATCAAACCGACATAATATATATATATATATATATATATATTCTAACTTTTTATACATAAAATATTAATTATAATCTACTTTTTAAATACTTTTTCAACTAATTTTAGTAATTTTCAATAGATTGAAAGTATGATGTAGATATATATTCAGATTTGGGTCTTTAAGTTGTAATATTTGTCCATTAATTGATAATCAAATGATCCAAAACCTAACATAAACTTAAAACATAAATTTTTCACTCTCCACCTCACTTTTTAGTTTCAAGGGAGTTTTCATCTCCTCTTTTTTTCATAATTGTGGTTTTTCATTAGCACATGAGTGAAAACATATTTGATCTAGTCTTCGATCACAATATGATTGTAAAAATTAAAGATTATAAAAAAATATCAAAAAAACGAAAGAACCGACTAAAACTTAAACCGAAAAAAACAATTTTATGTTGGTTTGATTTGGTTTACATTTTTAATAAACCGATATGATTGGTTTGGTTTTTTTTTAATAAAATCTGAACCAACCCGACCTATGTACACCCCTAGCTAACACCCATTAAAAGTCGCAAAAACCTAGTAATTCTTGTCGTTTCGCCGTTTGACTTGAAAAATGCTCTTGCCTCCCCACCAAACCAACATGACACTTTTAATATGTAATCGTCAGGACTGGCTGTGAATTTTCGCCCAAAATCCTTCCCAGAGACCATGCCCAACCCCTAATAGTGGGCTAACACCCATCAAAAGTCGCACGAGACCCGCAATACCTGTTGTTTCATCCGTCTAACTTGAAAAACAGCTTCTCCAAACCCGCTAAACCAACCTGATCCATTTAATAGGCCGTCGGGGGACAACTCAAGAAGTTTTGCCCAAAATCCTTACAAGAGCTCGGGCCTACCCCCGAACCGTGGGATAACACCCATCGAAAGTCGTAAAAACCCCACAATTCCTGTCGATTTGCCTGTTTGAATTGAAAAATGGCTCCCCTAACCCCGCCAAACCAACCTAATCCATTTAATAGGCCGTCGGTGAACCGCCCGAGACATTTCGCCCAAAATCCTTCCAAGAGCCCAGGCCCACCGCCCGAACCATGGGCTAACACCCACTGAAATTCACAAAAAAATAATAATTCATGTCGTTTTGTCTGTTTGACTTGGAACATAGCTCCCCCGACCCCTCCAAAATAACTCAATCCATTTAATAGGCCATCAGGGCCCACCTAAGAAGTTTCACCTAAAATATTTTATGAAGCCCGAACCCACCCACCGATCTGTGAGCTAACACCACCTAAATTCGCAAAAAAATTGTAATTCCTGTCGTTTCACTCATTTGACTTGGAAAATGGCTCTCCCAACCCATCCAAAACAACTCAATCCATTTAATAGGATGTCGGGTGGGCCCTGAGAAGTTAAGCCAAAAATAAATTTCAGAGCCTGCACCCACCCACCGATCCGTAGGCTAACACCCACCAAAAGTCACAATAAATCTGTGATTCCTGTCGTTTTGCTCGTTTGACTTGAAAAATGGCTCCCCGAGCCCACCAAAGCAACCCGATCAATTTAATAGTCCGTCGAGGGGCATCCCAAGAAGTTCATTTAATAAGCCATCAGTGGATCGTTTGAGAAGTTTTACACTAAATTTTTTTCGGAGCGGCACCCACTTACCAATAAATGAGCTAACACACCACCGAAAGTCGCAAAACCCCCCGCAATTCCTGTCGTTTCGCGCATTTGACTTGAAAAATGGCTCCCCAGCCTCTCCAAAGCAACTCAATCCATTTAATAGACCGTCAGGAGGCCACTCGAGAAGTTTCACCCAAATTTTTTTTGAAACCCACACCACCTGCCGATCCATGGACTAACATCCATTGAAAGTCGCAAAAAATAGCAATTTCTGTCGTTTCGTCCGTTTAACTTAGAAAATTGCTCCCCCAAACCCGTTAAGCCATCCGAATTGAAAAAGGGAAAAGAAAGAAAGACAAGAGTGTGACACGAATGATTCTATGTCTCATATAAAGAGGAAAGATTAAAATACCAAATTCATTGATTCTGGATTTAAGAATGATCATTTTAAGGTTAATAACAAGTTATAAATTTAATGTATATATATATTCAATATTTTTCTTAATACAAATACATTGTTTAATCTAAATCTACTGAGTTTGCTTCCACCTCTGCCTCTTATACAAATACACTGTTTAATTAAAACATTTGGCATTTTAACCAACAAGGTTAATTTTCTTATTCATCTACCAAAAATGACATACTTTTATACTTATATGAAAACATATAAACTTTAATTCTTTAATTTTTCCTTAAAGACATGTTTCGGTAGCCACATAAATTTTGTTTAAGACTACAAATTCCAAAAAAAAAAAAAAAATGAAGTCTTCAATAATATAATAATAAATTCAATAATACAATACAAAAATCATACAAGCCATATACACTCAACATCCAAAAAAATCAAAATAACTCCATTCTCTCATAATAGACTCTTACCCTTCTGAACGTCGCGTAAAGCGTGAGTTTTAATACATCGAGCTATCCTTTTCTCTTTTTATCTTCAAATTTTATTGAGTAAAGCATCGAGTACCTCCTTGAACTATGACCAAATTTGCTACGACGCACTCCAACTTCACGAGGGTCCTATTACCCCATTGAACTAAACTTTAGCATACTTTTGTCATTCTTTTTAGCCGACATGGCACCTTTGACGTGGCCCCATTTTATGTAATAAACGTGTCGCATCAGCACAAAAAGGTGACAAAAAAACGCTAAACTTGAGTTTAGGGTAATAGAACCCTGTGAAATTGAAGTGTGTCGTAGAAACTTTGGTCATAGTTCGGGGGGTTACTGGATGTTTATCTCAATTTTATTATTCCCATGGATTTAACCAACACTCCTCAGGTTTTTTGGGAAATCTCTCACTATCTTGACAATAGTCATAAATTACAAGATTTCTTTGTACCCAAGCATAATCCAATTTTTGTGAACTTGATAAATGCCAAGAATCATATTGATCCCACCAATTTTTTGTTGTTGTTGAAACACAAGATGGATATGGATCTTCCCATTGACAACCATCAACACTAAAATCTTTGTAACTTGAAACAAATGGTTGATTTTTCCAATTTGTTTTCTCTAAGCCACCTCTTGTAGCCCAATCATCTGCATTCCATATACTTGAAAATAAGTACATTGGCTTCTCATTTGGGAAGAAATTGTTCGTATAATTCGCGTTTTTGTATACCCTTATCGGTACCCTATCCACGAAAAACCTGCATATGTATAAAGAGATCGATGTAAGTTCTGATCGTTAACTTGAACAAATTAGAATGAATCGCCTATCGAATCTTTCCCATCTCCTAGCTAGCATTACATGTTGCTAAAAATTGTACATAATAGCCACTTTTCGGACTAATATTTAAAAAATAGCCAGTTGTTAAAATTCATTAACAAGTATCCACTTTTAACCCTGAAACACCGTATCATGTGATAAATTTCAAACTTAAACAAGTAAAAAATCCAGAATATCATCCTAGATTCGTAATTTTGAAATCCATAGCACTATCATGGATTTCAATAATCGACTATTTTACATTTACAAGTCCGAAAATGGCTATTTCTTGAAGACATCTAGTTACACGTGGAGTGATCTCATCCATCCTACCAAACTTCACGACGACCGATAACTCTGAGTATTTTAATAGTAGGGAAAAGAGTAAAAAATATTTCTAAATTTTGACAAAATTTGTCGTAACACGCCTCAACTTTGCAGGGGTCCTATGTACCCCTCGGCTAATTATTACCGTATTTTTGTGGCATATATTTGTTCAGCAGGACTACTTCAGACTCTTACGCGCTGGTGCGCGTATGTATTCACGCAGTGGTCCAACTAGGCAAATATATATCACAGAAATATGATAATAAACAGTCGAGAGGGGTCATAGAAACCCCGCAAAGTTGAGGTGTGTTACAGCAAATTTCGCCAAAGTTTAATTATATTTCTGACTCTTTTCCATGTTCTCATATGCAAGCATCTTTATAGACCCCACTGATAATTCTGAGTATTTTAATAGTCCTAAAGTTTAGGTATATTTCAAAAGGAACTCCACAAAGTTAAGACGTGTTACATCAAATTTTGCTAAAGTTTAGCTATATTTCAAAAAACAATTTCCATTAATAGTATAATAATAGAGAGTGAAAGAGAGACTTACACAATTTGGTGAGTGTTCCAAAGAATTGAATAAGTGTGAAAATCCTCAGTTGGATCAAACCATAGAACATGTCTCATCTCACGATTACCAGTTCCATTTTTGTATACATTTGTTTGTATAAGATAAGGTTCACCTGTCCTATTTCCCAAAAACTCAAAATCTAATTCATCTCTTGTTGGTCCTGCTCCATCTTCTGTGCACATCTAAAATTCATTAAAAAAATCCCCCATTAAATCAGAATTTAACTTTTATATACTCATAGTATAAAAGAATTTTTATAATATTCGATCACGTAAAATATAATTATAATCGTCCATAAAAGGTAGAATAATAGTAGCCTGTTTGGCCACGCTTCTAAGATCTACCTACTTGAAAATGTGCTTCTTCTTTTTTTCTTTTGGAGAGTTTTTCAGAAATACTTTAGAGTGTAGCTATTAGTAGCCTAGAAAATAAGATAAATTATCTGCTACGACATGTTAAACTATACTAAAAATATAAAAAAATACGTTCTATCCATATTAATTTGCAATGCTGGAGTTAACAATGCATATCAAATTACTTGCTATAATATGTTAAATTATATTGATCATATATAACTTTTACATACAGTGTATATATATAAAAGTTATATTCCATATTAGTTTCCATGGCCAGAGTTGACAATCCTAAGCAAAAAAAAAAAAGTGCAAGTTTTTCGAACTTACATAGTAAGCAGTGACAACACCAGCAGAATCACCTCCCACCAATTTCAATTTCATGCTGAACCACCCAAATCTGTATTTTTGCCTTGTCATAAATCCACATCCTACATTTATTAAAAAAAAAAAACATGTATCAATATTGTCAAGAACATCAATAAATATTCAAATCTCAAAAAAAAATGAAAATGGCATTCAAAAATATCCAGTTATTTGAGTTTTAGTCACTTGTATACCGCGGCCGAGCCACACGAGTCGAAAGGTGATCAGTTGAACATTTTTCATTGCCGAAAAAAAAAAATCAAAATGGTATTTATTTACTATTTGAAAACATCCAATTCTTGAACTTTAAGCACTAGTATAAAGTGGTAGAGTCACACAGATGGAAAGATGATCAGTTGAACACTTCGTAGATCTTAAAGATTCAAATGTCAAACAAAAACAAGAAAAAAAAAATGCACTATTTTGATCTTGAATTATAAACGAAATTACTGAAACACGCTCCAACTTAAAGGGGGTCCTATTACCCCTTAGACTAATTAAAATCATTTTTTGGCAACCTTAAGGCGTACATGGCACATACGTGACACACTGCATGAATCAATATACTAAAGGTCCACGTAGTCACATGTATATATAATGACAGATCCACACAGACCGAAAGGTGATCAGTTGAATACTATTCATCATATGATAAAGATTCAAATATAAAAAAAAAAAAAAGAGTAGTCAAAATGGTATTCAAAAACATCAAATTCTTGAGTTTTAATCACTTGTAACCAATGGCCAGAGCCACATAGACCGAAAGGTGACCTGTTGAAAAGTATTCAAAGGTGATCAGTTGAAGACTTTTCGTCAGAACATAAACATTTAAATGTCAAAATAAAAAATGAGAATAATATTGCAAAAATTATAATTACCTGCTTTCTTGTCCAATGATAAATACCAGATCTGTCCATCTTCAGAAGTTTTGAAATGAGTTTCTGGACAACTTTTACTAAAATTATCATCAAATGAACCTTGTACTTCAGCTTGTGTTAATTGAATAAGTACAACAATTATTGCACTAAGTACAAGAAAATTAGCTATTGAACGAGCCATTTTTGGAATGGAAAACTTCACAAGAGGAGCTTGAGAAGTGAAGCTTCTTAATAAGTTTGAATTCTTTTAGACAAGAATATAAATAAATAAATAATTGTCATGTCAAGGGCAAAAATGGAAATTGGAAGTTGTTCCATGTCTGTTGCTTTATAGTGGTCATATACTTCTTTAACCTTTACTATATAACGATAAATATTCTTTCTTTTAATGAGGGCAAAAATTTAATATAGTCTCCTTAGAATATTTATAACTAACTTTCTAATCTAAATTTCATATTTATAATTTATAAGCAAAATAAATGACAGTTTATACAAAAAAAAAAAAAGGAAAAGTTCATAACAACAAAAAAAGATTAAAAAAAAAAAAAAACTTAATGTAAGAAATGTCATTAATCTTCTCCAACTTTTTATTTATTTCTCTGATAAAAATGAATTTATGCGTAAAATACTCTCTCAAAAGTTGATAATTTAAAAAACAAATTGTGATCTACAGGAGAAAGTTGGTAATTCGTGCATACAAAATTCTGGTATATACGATTTACGCAAATTATTTTTTTACTTGAATTTATTTACTGAAATATTTTTTTGAATCTAATACGCAATAAAAATTGATTCAATTTCAACATAATGAAAATCGATTTTATTATTGGTTTGAATTAGATTTTCGAAATTGAATGCACAATATAAACTTCAAACACTTTCAAATTGTCAATTTTGTAATTACTGTTATTTTTGTATACAATAACTTCAATTGTAATTTTGTGTTTCAATTTTCGTATTCAATTTTTATTTTCGTAATTTTGAAAAAAAAAATCACAGAAATTGTTAAAAGGTTATAATCCTTGTTTGTGTTAGTTTTTTTTTCTTTTCTAAATCCCATTTGTAATTGCAATTTGTGTGATATATTTGTTCATTACTCTACTGCATATTTCATAATATACATATTGATAGTCTTTCAATATTTTTTTATGTATATCTATTAATAGTATATTTGAATTTCTTTATATCTGTTAACATAAGTGTATAATTGTATCTGTATATCTGTTTTAAAGGTTACAAAGATTGTTTTTATTATTTGTATATCTATTGTTTGTATATCTGTATATTAGTTTACATAAATTTGATATTTGTATATCTGTTGTTTGTATATCTATATATACATATATGCAAATGAAGTATACATATATTCAAATCAAAACTGTTATTCTATTAATAGTATATTTGAATTTCTATATATCTGTTAACATAAGTGCATTATTGCAAACGAAATATACATATATTCAAGTCAAAATTGTTGTTTATTATTCATATATCTGTTGTTTGTATATCTGTATATTAGTTTACATAAATTTGATATTTGTATATCTGTTGTTTGTATATCTATATATACATATATGCAAATGAAGTATACATATATTCAAATCAAAACTGTTGTTTATTATTTGTATATCTGTTGTTTGTATATCTGTATATACAAATTTGAATGTTGTTTGTAAACGATATTGCAAACGAAATATACATATATTCAAATCAAAATTATTGTTTATTATTTATATATCTGTTGTTTGTATATTTGTATATACAAATTTGAATGTTGTTTGTAAACGAAATATACATATTTGTATATCTGTTGTTTGTATATCTGTATATACATATATGCAAATGAAATAAACATATACATATATATTTATTATTTGTATATTTGTTGTTTGTATATTTGTATATACAAATTTGAATGTTTTACATAATAATAAATTTGAATGTATATACATATATGCACTCTAAAACTATATATATCTTCAAAATGTATATGTGAAAGTTAACTGTAGATACATATATGTAAATTGTATATACACATATCAAAAATAAAACTATATATACATACATAACTCGAATTCTGTATATATATGCATGTATTATCCTACAAAAAAAAAATATACGTATCTACATATATTGAAACAAAAATGTATATTGACCAACAATTCTATTTCATGAGAATATATAAAAAAAAACCTCGTAATCATTGTCAACTTCATTGCTCCCCCTTTTAGATTTAGATACCTTAAAATATTTTTTCCTTTCCGCCTTGTTAGAAGATGCAAAATTTTTATTTTTTTTTGATAAATCATCCATAAAAAAAAAATGGGGGAGTGACTTATATAATATATAAAAATTTATATTATAAAATAAAAATCCGCAAAAACGAAAAAAATTATAAAAACGGGGGAGTGCTCCCCCTTTTCTATTTTTTTTGTAAAATATATGAACAACGAAGAAATTTAACGACTAACTGACAGAATATATAAAAAAAAATTAAAAAAATCTAATGTCAATAAATATCCTAAACTGATTTTTTATGGTGAAAAATTCGCAAAAACGATTTATCACAGAAAAATCAAAGATTATATTTTGTGATATTAGAGTGACTTTGAGAGAAAAATAAGGAAAGAAAAGTTGAAGAAGATCTCTTGAATAATCATGTATTATGATGTTGCCATTATTGTCGTTTCTTTAATTTAAAATCAAGGATATTCGAGTGATTTTGAGAGAAAATTAAGAAAAAAATAGTTGAAGAAGATATCATAAAAAATCTTGTGTTTTGATATTCCATTATTGCCTTTTTTTAGTCAATAGGATGGAGAAAGAATAGAAAGAAAATACCAAAAATAAATATATGAGAGAGAAAATTAATATATACAAATTTTAATATATTTGTATATAGGACCCACAAAAAAACTGACTTTTAACTACCAAATAACTATGAATTATAATTTTTTAAATAATTAACCATATCATGTAATTAATATAGTATTTTGTCTATAATATGTAATTTTTCCTTTAATAAGTCACCTTTCAAAGTAATAATATTAAAGTTTGTGCTTCACCAATTTTGAGAATGTAATTTTTTGTTTTTTTTTGCTGGTAAGGAAAATGGAAAAGAGAATATCACTAATTATTTTCATACTTTCTATAGGGGTGGTTTGATAGTAAATTAAATTATCCCAGGATTATAATTGCAGAATTATAATTTCTCAATTATTTTATATCATATGGAAGGTGGTATGAAATTTTTTCATGATTGATGGAATAAGATGAGAGGTATATCAAGACTAAATTCGATATTAATTTTACTGTTAGTATTTGCTTTTGTCTATTAATTACATAGACGAATTCAAGATTCGGAGTTTAATTCATCAGATATCATGGATCTGCTTCTACCGTTAGATTTTTCTTTTAATACGTAGAATGTTTTTATACTTACACTTGATATCTCTAAGTATGTTAACGATCAATCATGTGTCACACTATCAAAAATTATGATGAGATGAATACAAAGAATCAATGTATGTAATCGGATTATGTTACACACCGTCAAATATTTTGCGAACGTATCAAAGTCGAGGCTGCCCTCCCCCCCTTCCAACCCTCAACCCCAAATTCCCCCCTTAAATCCATCGAATTTATCATGGATCTGCTTTTACCGTTACACTTTTTCTATAATCTGTAGAACGTTTTTATACTTATACTTGACATTTCTAACAATGTTAGCGATCAAATCATGTGTCACACTATAAAAAATTATGAAGAAATGAATAGAAAGAATCAACATATGTAATCGAATCATGTTCACATCGTCAAAGATTTTGCATGGGTATCAAAGTCGAGGCACCCCAATCCCAAACTCCCCTCTTCCTTCTCCAATCGATATTTTATTTTTAACTAAATATTTCAAGTTTAATCCCTGCAATTGAAAAATAACCCTAGTAAGATGTACTTCCTTCTCTAATGACTCATAGACAGTGCGAATTCGAATTAGTCAAGACTCAGAAAGGAGATACCAACACCAGATAAAAATGCAAACAAAATCAAGTTACACATAGATTTTTAGAGAAAAAGGTTTGAAATAAGCCTAAATTTTAGCAAAATTTGTTGTAACACGCCTCAATTTTGCGTGAGTCTTATGACCCTCTCTAACTTATTTTTTACCGTATTCTTGTGATATATATTTGTCAGTTGGACTATTGCGTGAACACACGTACACTAAGCATGTAAGGGTCTGAAGTGGTCCATCTAAGCAAATAGATGTCACAAAATTACGATAATAAATGATCAAGGAGGATTATAGGACCCCATATATTGAGGCATCTTACAAAAAATTTCGCCAAAATTTAGATATATTTCCAACCTTTTTCCCTAGATTTTACCAATTACAAAAGTTAATTTTCTAAGTGGTAAATACATGTTCAAATTTTTAGAAGGGTAATTTACGAATTGACTCCAAAATCCATGATAGTCCAAGTGACCGACAAGTTGGGAAAAGCAATTGCCAGAAAGATGGAAGGGGCGAAATGTCTAAAATGCCCTTGAACTTCATTGAATTTGGGTTGCAGAAAAATGTTTGTGGGGTCTAAAGATGTTGCATATGGGAACATGACTATTTGATTTGTCTTTATATAATTATAATAATTGAAACTTGTTGGATTTGACAACTGGATTTTGCTCTTCTGATTGGTCCTCTAGTTTGGATTGAGGTATAAGTTAATAATTTTGGGATAAAATGTAAAATTATTTTATTTTATATTTGATTGGAGCTATTAGTTAGTCGAAGTATTATTTATCCCACCATCTATTCCTTAATAATGAGATAAATTATTCTACATATATATATATATATGATAGAATAACTAATTTTAAAATTAATTATTTTGAGATAATTTGTTATCAACCAACCTTAGGTTTATTTATTGACCTCTTTCCAAAAATTATTACTACTATGTATTATTAGTTGTTTATTTTTCTCTTTACGCGTCTCTTACGAAAGTGATGAATGAGAAAGGTACTACTCTATTTGTTTTATTTTATGTGTCATCATTTGATCAGATATGAAATTTAATAAATAAATGATGATTTTGTAAAGTTTATAAAATTGTCCCTCTTAAAGTCACTTTAATATTTACTTTTTAATTATCTTTTGTTATTAAGTGGGATCCAGTAAGTATAAAATGGGGATGATATCATTGAATAGTTGTCAAATAAATAAATATAACATTCTTATTAGGATAAATAGAAAAAAGTGATAATACATAAAATAAGACGGGTACTATTTTTTCCTTTGGCAAAACCCATACGCAGCCCCCTTAAGTACACGTCATTTTTCACTTAGACATCTGAAGTAGACATTGTTCCATTTTGGCACCTCAAGTAGTCATAAAGTGTGTCATTTTGACACCTTTTGCTGAGTTGATCAGGTGCGTGTATTGCACCTCCATGAAGGCGCGTGAAAGCCATTTTTTGGCTGATGTGGCGCCCAATTTGGCCCACCAACAATATATTAACTCATATTTTCATTAATTTATACATTTTTTTTTTATTTTTATCCATTATTTTTGTCAATCTTAAGCTTATTTAATGGTGAAAATTATTGGGAGAGATTTAAAAATTAGATACATATTTAGGAGTTTGTCTTGCCAAAAACAATATATTAACTCAACGCCCATTAATTTATACTTCTTTCACATTTTTATCCGTTATTTTTGTCAATCTTAATTTATTTAACGGTAAGAATTATTGAGAGAAATTTATATACACATTTAAAGATTCGTGAAAATTAAATAATAAGCACCTTTTTTTTAATCATTAAGGGCAAAATCGATAAAGAAAAATAAAAACTAAGCAACATCAACGAAGAAAAACTAAAAATCAAACAAAATCGATGAAGAAAAATTGAAAAATAAAGCTAAATCAGTGAAGAAAAATTGAATTTAAACAAAATCAATAAAATAAAATAAAAATCGAAGCATAAAAACCAAGAAAAATCAGTGAAGAAAAATTAAAAATTGAAGCAAAATTGATGAAAGAAATTTAAAAATAAAGCTAAATTTGAGAAGAAAAATTAAAATCAAACAAAATCAATTAAAAAAAACTAAAAATTGAAGAAAAATAGATGAAGCAAATCTAAAAAAAAAAAATGAAACTAAATTCATGAAGAAAATCTAAAAATCAACTAAAATTAGTGAAGAAAAATTAAAAATCGAAGCAAAATCGATGAAAAAAATTAAAGATGACTGGGCTGCGGGGGTGGGGAGGGGATGTGGGGTCTTTAAAGAAGATTAAGAGGGAAGAAGAGTCGTGGGGGGTGAGTGGGGTGTTTGAAGAAAATATTAGCAGGGTGCGTGGGGTGGGGGGTGAAGGGTGGGTGAGGTGGTTTAAGAAGAAGATTGGCGGGGTGGGATGTTTGAAGAAGAAGGTTGGTGGGGTGGGTAGGTTAGGGGGAGAAAGTATTTTTTATTTAAATTAATTATTTATAAATTATTTGGGTATTTTTTATTTAAAGTTAATTATTTATAAATTATTTGGACAAAAATGAAACGTGTCCGCATTTTATTCGTCGCTTTCCATCTCAGCGGAGAGTGTATTTCACGCACTAAAATTATTTTACTGATTCAGCAAAACATGTTAAAGTAACACATTTGAAGGCCGCTTGAGGTGCCAAAATGGAACAACGTCCACTTAAAATGTGTAAGTGAAAAATAATGTGTACTTAAAAGGCTGCGTATGAGTTTTGCCTTTTCCTTTTTAGCTTTTTTCAATATGTACACTTTATATTTATAAAATAAAGTTGATATAAGGGGAGCCTTCGATCAAATGATAAATTTGATGTTATCTGCCATGGAGATTTAGGGGTGGAGCCACCTTTCATCTAAGGATTATTATTCGAACCCTCTTTAATAAAATATTATATTATTTTTATATGATTAAAAATATCTTTTATATATATATATAGTAGATATTGAACTCCTTTCAACTAGATCGTATGTTTACTTTTGAACCTCCTTAATGAAAATTTCAGCTCTACCACTATGGAGATTAAAGGTTCAAGTCTTGAAAACAATCTTTTGCAAAAATGTAGGTAAGTCGTAAGGTTGCGTATAATATATAAATCCTTATTATTTGATCCTTTTTCGAACCTCATGCATAGCGAAAATTTTAATCACCGGTCTTGCATATAGAGAGATTGTTTCTGCTAGATCCTCGATTCTAGGAAAAAATAGTTTGAAGCAAAAATATTTTCAAAACAAGGAAAATAATTGGCCAATTAAGCTAAAACTAGGGGGGCGTAAAGCATGGTGATTTTTAATTAAAACGAAGATTATATTAATCATTTGACTTTACTGCTTTGGATCTCTATGATTACCCAACAAAATTTACTTTAATTTTTTAAAATAATCTTTTAATTTATTAAATGCAAATAAATAATAATTTTGGGAAAACGAGCTAGTTGCTGGGAATAAAGATGACCAACATGCCCATGCTTCCATTACTCTATGTATGATCGTCTGTTCTCGTCGATTCAAAATTTAAATTTTATGAGTTAAAATTTAACATTTTATCAGAAATAATTTCAATGTCTTGGATTGAAGTTTATTATTATTTAATTTGATAACATTTTCAACATATAAATAAATTTGAATTAAAATTATTGAGTTCAGATGATCAATATTTACTATCTTATATATCCACTCATATTATTATTTATGTATGTACACATATTTTTCTCACTTAGTCATGATAAGTAACGTGGTTCGATGTGAGTTAGTGGTATAGCAACATAAAATAAAAAATGGCTAGTTGAACATTCTTTGTCAATTAAAAATATATATAAATAGATTATATATATGTATTGAAAAAAATATACCTTTATATTTAACACTTTTACCAAAATTTCTAATTTCATCCGTAGGGTGGTTAATTATAAGTTTTTTAATTGGTGAATAACAAGGGCGGAATTACATGGATGCAAGAGATTAAATCAAATCTTTTTTAACAAAAAATTACACTATATTTATACATAATAGATGATGAATTTTTTTGATTTTTTAATATATTTACTTTTTTTTGTGAAAATTTTGACTCTTACCAAATATATAATAATGAATTATTCATAAGCAAATGACCCATGTGAGATCCAACAGTAGTACAGCTGTGAGACAGTAAAGCATTGTCTGGGATATGCACATACTATTTCTAAGATGTGAATGGCTTAGCCACTTTACTTCTGTTTTTTCAAAAAAATAAAAAATTAGCCACTTTTGTATATTTTGACAACAACTTTTTAGTGATTACTATAAGTTTAGTGTCATTAATTAAAAAAATGGCAAGTTGTGTGAATTAAAGTTAGGGATATACTACTTTGATTTGTTATTTTACTTACAAATTTTAAATTTCGACCACTATATATATGTCTTGCAATGTATAATATACCTCAAAGTAATGTGGTATGTTTTTTTTAAGAAGAAATATGCACGTTGAATAAATTCGCTCTGATTTTTTAACTTGCATATTACACAAAACTATGTAAATTAAATATATGCCTCGAAGTAATGTGGTATGTTTTTTTTTTAAGAAGAAGATTCATACTTGTTGTTCTTTAATGTACATTGAATAAAGTCGCTCTTGTATCTTAACTTGCATATTACACAAACTATGTAAATCACACTAAATAAGTCCAGTGTGACGAGATTTGATTAAAAAATCAATCCCATGTGAGAAACACTCAACCGACCAACTCAGCTAACTCTTGCGTGTATGTGGTGCGTTCTTTTTTAAAGAAGAAAATTTGTCGTCATTGTTCTTTGGGTGTACGTTGAATAAACTCGCTCTTGTATCTTAACCTGCATATCAAACAAATTATGTAAATCACACTAGATAAGTCTAGTGTGAAGAGATTTGATTAAAAAATTAATCCCATGTGAGAAACCACTCAACCAACTCTTACGTGTATGCGGCGTGTTTTTTTTTTCTTTAAGAAGAAAATTCGTAGTCGTTGTTCTTTGGATGCACATCGAATAAACTCGTTCTTGTATCTTAACTTGCATATTACACAAATTATGTAAATCAAATTAGATAAATCCAGTGTGACAAGATTTGACAAAAAAATCAATCGCATATGAGAAACCACTCACCCGATTAACTCGGCTTACTTATATGTTGTATGTTTTCTTCTTGTATCCATTGATTATTATCCTATTTTGCTCTAAAGAATATAATATTCGTAACGTTTATGTTCTGGCTATAAAAGAAAATTGGATTGTAAATTAAAGTTGTAATTGGGATTGTTGAGATCTTTCGACTCATAATTATAGATCTTTGGTTCGAAATTTTGGAAATTAAAAAGATTTTGTTGAAAGCGTCATCCCATAAATAGCTTATTTTAATATAAAAATTTAAATTTAATTAAGTTTCAATATAAAAACCAAATATTAGAATAAAAAAAAAAATTGTGTGTTCTGAGAGGAAGTGAGTAGACTACTCAGAGTAGTAAACTGAGATTACAAATAATTATTGATCACTCATGGACAAGTCATGTGCTAAAACTGTCGATGGATTATGTGGAATTCAGAGTCGTTTGGTACGTGAGATAAAATAAAATATTTAAGGATTAAGTTTTAATATTACACTTTTTTATATTTGGTGAAGCAGTTGAAGCTTATGGAGGATATTATCCTTGATAGAAAGTGTGGAGGACGGAAATTATAGTAGAGAGTTAGTGGGTATGAGTGTGTGTAGTTGTGTTTGTCGTCACAGTGTTATGCATGTGTCTTTATAGTTTCTTGTTTGTGATGGTTTGGTGTTGTGAGTGATTTCGGATAGATAGTATATAATATTAGTCTATGAGTGTCTTGTTTCTTGTGTTATTCTGTTGTGTGTTTTTATATTTTTTGTTTAATATATCGGTGTTTGTCTTGAGTCGGGGGATCCATTGAAAACAGTCTCTCTACATCATCACTGCATACACTTTATTCTCTCCAAACCTCACTTTATGGAAATATACCGATTATATTGTTGTTGGTGAACAATATAAGTTTATCCTAAAATAAAAATTTATAATATCAACTAAACACAAAATAAGTCTAATATCAAACTTAATCTTAAAATATTTCATCTAATTCTAACCAACTTGAAATTATTTTATCCCACTTTCTAAATGAACAAATTAATTCAGAACTTAACAACCAAGCAGTTAAAATGATATAAATAGCTAATAACAAAAGCATGTAATCATATGACAGTTTGGCCGAGTGGTCTAAGGCGCCAGATTTAGGCTCTGGTCCGGAAGGGCGTGGGTTCAAATCCCACAGCTGTCAGTTTTTGTATTTTTTTTCCATTTTTTTAATTTTCCGCGGCTCTACGTAGAAGGATGGGGTTTCACGACATCTAGACGTTTAATTGCAACGCTATATATATATATATATATGAAATTGTAATAAAAATTAATCACGACACCCGAAATAACAATTAAAGTGTAAGCTTGTAACGCGCCAACAGTGAAGATTCTGATTTTTCTCCTTAGAATACGAATTCGAATTCAATCTGATATGCATCTAGACGTTCAATTGCAATGTTGTATATATGTCTATGAAGTTGTAATAAATATTTAGACACCCGAAATAACAATTTGAGTGTAAGCTTGTAAGGTGCTAACGATGAAGATTCTGGTTTTACTTCCTAGAACACGAGTTCAAATTTAATCTGGTAGAAATCTAGACGTTCAGTTGCAACGTTGTATATATGTCTATGAAATTGTAATAAATATGAACCATGATACCCGAAATAACAAGTAGAGTGTAAGTTTATAAGGTGTCAAACTTGTAGCCCTTAAATATATAAAAAAAATTTCTTTTTCTCTTTCCCGCTTCGCTTCATCTCTTTCCTCCAATTTCCTCTTCATCTTTCTTCTTTGTTTTCATCGAATCCATCATTAATTGGAGGTTTGTTCAAAAATTTTATTTTAAAATTAAAATTATAAATAATTCACCTTATTTATGGTGTTAACAACTTTAAGGACATTTAAGTTATTTTAACAACAAAAAAGTGTTTAACATCACTTATTTACCAAACACATCAATAACTTTTTTTCAGTTTCAGCACTTCTATCCAAACATTTATTTGCTTAATTTATAAGCACTTACTTTAATCTTTTAATCACTTAAGCTAAAAAGTTATTTTTTTAATCTTATCCAAACGGGCTCTTAAAAGAAAAGTAAGTAATTCTTTTTAAAATCGAATAAGTATATTTTTTCTCAATTTATCTTCACTTATTACAACCTTGGTGAATGAATTCCTCAATTCATTTCTTGAATTTATGTTAATGCTTTCCAACTTCATGACCCATCCTTCTTACGTGTCACCTATCTATTGGTTCCTCTTGCACTTCAAACCTTCAAGTCACATTGACCTGACTTGACCCGACCCAAATTATAAGTCATCAGAGAACTTACAAAATGCACCAAATCAGTTCGTTAAATAGCAACAATTGAGAAAACAACAGAAATTGTAGAACAAACAGAAAAATATTTTGCCCCCAATTATGATATGTACTAATTATCTCTCTGCTTGTTCTACCATCTCTGTTTCTTTTTCAATTATTGCTATTACTGGACTGATTTAATGCATTTTGTAAGCTCTCTAGTGACTTTTCGATATATTCTTAATAATATTTTAATAACAGGTTATTAAATTTTTATGATTTTCTAAGGTGTGTGTAAGGACAAAAGAAGTATCATAAATTTTGATATTTGTTAATTGAATTTTTGGGAGATTTGTAGAATTTTAGTAACTTAGTTGGTTAGCTATCATAATTCCACTCCTGGTACGGGTTCTATTCGCCTATGTTATTATAATCACCTTCTCATTTTTTCTGCCTGGCTTCCCCTACATCAGTTTTTGAAAAAAATAAACACTCTTTGTTTAAAAAAAATGACCTATTTTGAATTGATAAGAAGTTTAATAGATAAAAAACACTTTTGAATTTTGTAGTCCTAAATTAAAGTTTTGTCAAGTGTACCAAAATATCTTTTAAATTTGTGGTCTTAAAAATATCATGTGAAAAATTAAAATTAAAGTATTGTAAAAAAAAAAAGACATTTTTTAAAATGGAATAAAAAAAGTACATCATTCCTTTTGAAACGAATGGAGTATATTTATTCTAGATTTATCTTCACTTACAACCTTGGTGAATTTCCTCAATGTATTTCATAAACTTGTGTCAATACTCCATCTCTTTCATTTAATTGGTCATCATACTAAAAATAAATATCTCATATTAGGAGTAAATTTTCTAGATGGTCACTCATATTTGAAATATTGCCTACAAATATCATTTTTGTTTTATTTTGGACAAGAATATCACCAAACTCTTTTTATTTTTCTTAAAATATACTTAACACCTCAAAAACTATAAAATATACTTAACACCTCAAAAACTATCTCTCTCTTACTTGAAATGTCATGTCATTAAAATTTCTTTCTTTTTTTGATAAATAGATCTATTTAACTTATCAAACTTATTTAACTAAAGTTTGCTCTAATTCTTTTCTGGTAAAAAAAATTACACATAATATATTAATCATTAAAGATTAATTTAATTATACCAAAAGCTTGAATTATTTTATTTTATATGTACTTTTCAAAGTTTCTTTTATTTACTTATTTATTTTACCACTTAACACTATTTAAAACTCAAATACTTATAAAAATTGATACTCGTTTAATTTTTATTTATTTATTTTATATATTAAAGATTCTTAAAATGTAAAAGAAATAAAAATGATGGATTTCATATTTTAGACATTAAATTTGTTATTTATATGAGAATAAAAGAATAAAATTCACTTTTTTGGATTATACAAACGAATTTTTGGACTAATATAATCCAAAGATATTATATTACCTTCAAATATAGAGTAATAGAAAATAAAAAAATTTAATTTATTATTTAAAAGCATTGATGGCAAACCTACGGTATATTTTGTTGCCAAACAAAATTCAATTATAAAATTTTAATATGTATTATTTCCTGAAAATTTAATTTGGACATAGATTACTTGCACTTTTTATGCAGGATAATTTTTGATAAATATATAGTGAAAAGATGATTTTTTTGTTCTTGCAAATTTTTTACAAGTAACTGCCCATAAATAAATCAAGTAAATTCGTAAGATAAGACATAAAAATTTAGAATTTTTTTTAATTATTTTTAATTTAGTTTCATCACTTTTTTGTGATCATTATATTTTATTTTATTTTATTACACAATTAAATACTAATTTATATCCGTACTTCATTCTAAATCCATCAAAAGCAAAGAATAATTGATTGAGTAATATTTTTAAAATCCATTTGTAATACTGAAGAAGGTATCATTTTGTTAATATTTCTTAAGATATTTAATTTGTTTCAAGTCTGCATAATTTTCTTTCCTTCAAAAAAAGAAGATTTTATTCTTTTATTCTCATATAAATAACAAACAAAATGTCTAAAATATGAAATCCATCATTTTATTTCTTTTACATTCTAAAAATTTTTAGTATATAAAATAAACGACAAAAAAAATTATTGTACCAATTCGTATAAGTACTTGTATTTTAAAATTATTATTAAGTGGTGAAATAAATAATTAAATAAAAGTAAATTTGAAGATTACATATCAAATAAAATAATCTAAAATTTTAATGAAATTAAATTAATCTTCAATGATTAATATATCAGGTATAATTAAAAAAAATTAGGAGAAAACTTTAGTTAAATAAGATTGATAATTTATACATTTATCAAAAAAAAATTTAAAAATTTAATGACATGGTATTTCAAGTAAGAGAGAGAAAGATTTTGAGGTGTTAAGTATATTTTAAGGAAAAAAAGAAAAGTTGAATGATATTCTTGTCCTAAATAAAATAAAAGTGATATTTGTAGGTATTTTTTCAAACATGAAAGACCATTCAGGGAATTTACTCCTTATATTAGTTGATCACTTACTAAATTAGTATAGAATTATTTTTTGTTATTTTACCCCTACGATGAATAGTACATTAAATGTGAACAATTTTTTTTTGAGAATGTAATGTTTGTATTATAAACCAGCAATTAGGTATGCTGAACACTCCTTTACAAATGTATCTAATTAAATAAATAAAGAGCTCATCAACCTAGCAAGCCTCTAAAACTTCTATGATGTCTTCTTCTTCTACAGGGGAGCTTTTTATGCATCAAAAACAAAAAAGCAAAATACAGTCAGTTTTGATCTGTTGTAAAGTTCTACTTCTATCTTTAAAACTTTTAGCGTTCCTTTTCCTCTAGATAGTCCACCAGATACTAGCTGGAATGATCCTTCAGTAAGCCCTATTCTTTGCTCCCGTTCCTACTTCCTCGCAGCTAGATAGAGTGTCAACAATCGTGCTATGCATTACCTATTATATGCCCTGAGATTGATGAAAATCTTCCATAACTGGTCAGTGATCCTACAGTGCAAAAATAGATGTCCCACTGTCTCTGCTGCTTCTTCACACAAGCAGCAATGTGTGACTAAAATTATATTCCTCTTTCTTAAGTTTTCGTGTGTTAGTACAGTCTTCTTTGCTAGCAACCATGAGAAACATGCCACCTTTAGGGGAATTTTAGAATTCCAGGTTTGTTTCCAAGGCCACCTGCCAGATTGTGTCATTGACTTATTTAGGAACTTGTATCAGGAACTAAATCTATAAGTTCTATTGCTTTGTTCATTCTACCACATTATGTCCCTTCCATCTTTAATTCCTTGGAAAGATTCAAGCACTTTAAAGAATTCAACCATTATTGGAATTTCCCAATCATTCATTCTTCTCCTGAAGCTTAAGTCCTATCCTTGTGAAGACCACAAATCAGCCACTGACCTATCCATGTGTTGAGCTAGTTCAAATAAGTCAGGGAACATTTCTAAAAGACTTCTATCACCTAACCACCTATCTTTCTAGAAATTGGTCTTGCTATCATCATAGACTTTGATGTTGGTGTGGCTTTGCATGATATTCCACCAAACTATTACGCCATAGGGGTTGGTTGCAACCTTAGAGACCCAACCATCCTCATCTCCATATTTCATCCTGATCACATTCTTTCATAGAGGTTGAGATTCATGAGCATATCTCCATAATCACTTTAGTTTCAAATCTTTGCTCCGATTCTTCAAATTTTTTATACCCAGGCCTCTCTGCTTTTTACGGGTTATGAGTACTTTCCACTTCACAAGATAATACCCATTTTTACTTTTGTTGCTTTGCCAAAAAAGGCTCTCCTGATTCTGTCCATCCTCTGTACAACACTTGTTAGGATATGAAAAAGGGTCAGCATATAGGTTGGGGGAGCATCAAGGACTGCATTAATGAGTGTTTGTTTGCCTCCCATAAATAAGTATTATGTTTTCCATTTAGACAGCTTCTTTTTATATTTTTCTAGCACATTATCCCTGATTTCTATTGACCTTGATTTAGCCCCCAGAGGCATCCCTAAGTAAATAGAGGGTAGAGTTCCCACTTCACCACCCAAAATTGAAGCCAAGTATTCTATTCTTGATACAAGATTGATGGGGTAAATGTGACTCTTACGCCAATTGATATGCAATTCTGAAATTCCTTCAAAGAGTATCAGGATAACTCTTAAGTATCTCAATTGTTCTTCATTTGCATCGCAAAATATCAAGGTATCATCCTCATATTGAAGGTGAGTCACCTCCAGATATCTTCTATTATTGGTACCCATCTCAAAACCAGATATCCATCCATTGTGTTTTGTTGTCTTTATCATATTATTAAGGCCCTTCATGGATAAAATAAATAAGAAAGGAGATAGAAGATCTCTTTATCTTATTCCTCTTTGGGCTGTAAAGAAACCTTCGAGTGCCCCATTAATGAGGATAGAGAACTTCACATCGGAGACACAAAAACTGATCCATCTAATCCACTTCTCACCAAATCCCATTCTTCTAAGTATATTCAATAAGAAACCCCAGTTAACATGGTCATAAGCCTTTTTTATATCCAGTTTACATAGAATTTCTGGTTTTTTTTGTGTCATTCTGGAGCCCACTACCTCGCTTGCTATCAATATTGCATCCATGATATGTCTTCTCCTCTGATAAATGCCATTTGTTCAGAATCTACCAGTTTGTCCATTACCCTCTTGAATCTTTCAGTCAGTACTTTCGACAATAGCTTATAGAAGCTTCCTATCAAGCTGATTGGTCTAAAGTCCTTTAACTCTTTGGACCCTTTCTTCCTAGGAATCAGATCAATATATGTGGCATTGAAGCTTTTCTGGAACATCTCATGTTCATAAAAGTTATGAAACACATCCATGATGTCACTTTTTACCACACTCCAACACTTGATTAAAAAAAACATGGTGTAACTATTCGGTCCAGCAGCCTTATATATTGCACACTTTTTCAAACAATTGTGTACATCCTGTTCCTCAAACCTACCTTGTAGTTGGATCTTTTCTGTTTCTGAAGTTGTTGGTCAGTTAATCATGTTCCCTGTTGGTCTCCACCTTACTGTCTCTGTATATAATTTCTTGTAAAAGTGAATAATTTTCCCCTTAATTAAGTCTGGCTCTTTCACAGTTTTTCCTTGGATTTCTAAGAGATCAATACAATTGTTTCTCTTGTGGGCATTTGCTACATTGTGGAAAAATTTAGCATTGTTGTTGCCCTCTTTCAACCATAAAATTCTAGAACTTTGTCTCTAAGCAGTTTCCCCATTCTTGATTAACTCTTTATACTCCATAAATGTTGTTGCCTTCTCTTCTACCTCCTCTTCGGTAAGAGCTCTGGACTCCCCTACGGAATCCAACCTTGCCATTTTGTTGAGCAAAGTGGTCCTTTAGTCTTGCAAGCTTCCTTTTTCCTCTTTACTCCATTCCTTGAGCTTTCCTTTCAAGGTTTTTAACTTGCAGGCTAGTATGTAATCAGGTTTACTATCGAAAGTAAAGAAATTCCACCAAGTGTTGATTCTGTCTGTGAAGCCCTCTGTATTTAACCACTAATTTTTAAACTTAAAATATGACTTATTCTGGTCCTAAGGACCACATTGAAGAGCTATAAGAATATGATCTGAGGCCAATCTCTGCAGGACAGTTTGTTTCACTTTGCTGAATTGTTCATTCCATTAAGAGGAAAATAAAATTTTGTTTATCCTCGTAGCTGTGGTGTGCATGTCGCCTTTAAACCATGTAAAAGTACCACCCTCTAGTGGCTGGTCAATTAGTTCCAAATCTTCTATAGTGTCTGAAAATTCTACCATAGCTGAAGATCTTCTCTGAACAATTCCAATAAACATTTTCATGCCTAATGATTATCATTAATATGGTTAAGGGGTAAAATAATAAACTTAATCATTCAATTTATAATTTTCTAATCACTATGTAAATAAAATATGTCTAACTAAAATAAGACGAATTGGAGCACTTTTCAGCTTCATGATACCACCCTTCTTACGTGTCACATATCTATTGGTTCCTCTTACACCTCATAAACATCCTAGTCACACATTGACTTAGCCTGACCCGACCCAAACTTCAAGGCATCAGAGACCTTACAAAATACACTAGATCAAACCGCTAATAACGACAATTGAGAAATTAACAAAAATAGTAGAACAAACACAAAAATCATTAGTAGATATCCTAGTTAAAACATTCATAATTGGGGACAATACAACTTACTTCCCCGAAGTTAATGAATTCATCAAAAAGCTTATCGATTTTTTTATTATCAGGGTTTCAGATCGAAATTAGTGTCAAAATATTTTATGAACAGATTTTGAACGAATCTATCTTTTGACACTAATTTCGATCTAAAACTCTGACTATAAAAAATTCGGCAAACTTTCCGATGAAATTCATTAACTTCGGTGAAGTAAGTTGTTTTGCCCCCAATAATGACTGCTTTAACTATGATATATGCAAACTATTTTTTGGCTTGTCCTACCATTTCTGTTGTTTTTCTCAATTGTTGCTATTAGCGGACTGATTTGGTGCGTTTTGTAAGTTCTCTGATGACTTTTGAATATATTGTTAATAATATCTTAAGGATAAACTATTAATTTTTTTCTTTCTTATTTATGATTCTTTTAAGGGGTGTGTAGGAATTAAAGGAGTATCATAAATCTTGATATTTGTTAATTGAATTTTTGGGAAGTTTGAAAAATTTTAGTAACTCATTTGGTTAGCTACCTTGGTAAGGTTCTATTCCCCCATATTATAATCTACTTCACATTTTTCCTTCCCCGCTTCCCCTACACCAATTTTTGGAAAAAATAAATACCCCCCCCCCCCCCCCACCCGCGATTAAAAAAGAACGACCTATTTTAACTTGATACAAAGTTTAATAAAGTAAAAATGATTTAAAAATCTTGTAGTCCTAAATTAAAGTTATGTCAAATGTACTAAAATGTATAATAATCTCGTGTTCTTAAATATGCCACATGAAAAGTTGAAAGTAAAGTATTATAAAAAATATCATTTTTTAAAATGGACTAAAAAAGAAAATAGTTCATTCTTTTTTAAACAGAAGGATTATAATTATTCTGGATTATAAAATGGAAATTGTGTTTAATGTTATTCCTAAAGAAGATGAATGCATTACTCCATGGAGGTGCTTAACATGAAAGGAAGATCACATGAGAAGTCAATAAGGCTATTGCCAAGTTCATTAAGTTCAGGTTCAGAATGGAGATAACAGGAAGAAAATAGGTAAATATAATTGATCAGTTAGAGAATTATAGAGTTTCTTCTTCTTTTAAAGTGATTAAATGGATACCTCCTGAAACTGCTTGGTTAAAGGAAAATACTGATGGTGCGTCAAAAGGTAATCCTGGTCGCAGTTCTATTATTTTCTGCATTAGAGAGGTGATCTGGTGGTGGCAAAAGGTTTTGGAATTAAGGATACCACTAGTTTGATGGCAGAAGCTATAACTATCAGGAAATGTCTACAATAATTCTGGAGAGTGATTCTTGAATCATGATGCAAATTCTTAATCTGCAATGGGAGGTTTCATAGAGTGTAACAATGATGGTCAACTCCATTAGATTATTGATGGAAAACATATCAGTTAGAGTGATACATTTCCTCCTAAAAGGTAACACTCTAATTGATTTTTTTACTAACCTAGTTTTTGATTTTGCAGGTGATTGTGAATATAACATTTTGAATAAGTACCAGTGGGAGGAAGATGTATCATTAATTTGGACAAGACTGGGACTCCAAATATTAGAAGAATCATTCATGAGACATAAAGACAACAGCTGCAAAAAAATACAAAGTGCACACACAAATCAATAACAGAGATGGAAACAAAACACAACTGATTGGAAAAATGCTTCAACGCTTCATATTTTCAGACCTTGAGTAGGAGTAAAGTGATACCTGGTCTTGCAACTGATCCTAACTTGAACTCACTCCGTTTCAAAATAAAGTGAAAGTTAACCAGTTGCATATTAGCCTTAGATTCAAATAAATAAAGAAGTCTTAAGTAAATTAAACACTAAATTAGGCGTGTCAAGTGGGCCGACCCGACCCGGCATTATACCTAACCCGGCCCGGACCAAGTTTGGTCCAGGCCCGCCGGTTAACCGGCCCGGCCCAATCCAAATTTTTTTGTTTTTTTTTTTTTTTAAAAAGATATTTTGGATTTTGGGCCAAACTAGCCGTTGGCCCAACGGCTATATAGCCGTTTTTGGGTCCAAACGGCTAGTTTGGGCCCATTTATTAAAAAAAAAAAACTTTAAAAATATTTTTTAATCCCAAAAAAAATCTATAAATACCCTACAACTTCAAATCATTTTTCACACAATTTTTCACTCTCTCAAATCTCATTCTCTCTCAAATCTCAATTCTCAATTCTCAATTCTCAAATATTCAATATATTTAATTTCTTAAAGTGTTCACTTTAATTTTTTAATTATTCGTTTACAAAGTACGAGCGAAAGTTTCTAAAGTCGCAATCTTCAGATACTTTCAAAATTTGGTATTGTCGTTTCATCTCTTGCGTTTAATTTTTATTTATTGTATTAATTGTTTAATATTTAATTATATTATATTTGTGTATTTTAAATATTTTTAGTTTAATTTAATTTATATTATGGATAAATTAAGAAACCTCGCTACTAAAGGTGTTAAAATTTTTTGTCCCGGAAGCGGTAGTGGTAGTAAAAAGTGAATTACTAGCGGTAGAGGTAGTTCAAGTAGTAGATATACCCGTGTGCGTTCGCCTCCGGTACCGCTTGGTACACCTTTTGAGGGAGAAATAGGTGTAGGTGCTCACGATATGGATTATGTAGAAGCTCAGAAAAATTACGGTATAGAAGAAGAAAATGAAGTAGATGCGGTTAATTTAGACGAAGATAATGAAAATATTGCTGAGACATTCGCAGTAGGAGATGCTAACGTTAGATCTGAATCAGTTAATCTCCCTTTCCGTCCTCCCAGTGCCCCAAAACCTCGTAAAAGAACTAGTATTGCATGGCAATTTTTTGAATGTATAACAGATATTGAGGTGCAATGCAATATTTGTCAACAAATATATAAGCATAGAAGTGGAGGCAAGCAAGGGGGTACGGGTACGTTAATGAGACATGTAGCTGAAAATCACAAAAGAGAGTTAAATATTGCAAAAGATGGTGGGGATGTTGGTGGGTCAACGCAAACTAGAATGGACCCAGCAACCGGTCACGTAAAGAAGAAGTATAATAAATTGAGGGACGGGGAAGAAATAGCTAAAATGGTAGCTGTGGGTTGTTTACCTTTTAGTTTTCCTTCTTCTGATGCCTTTATTCGTTATATACAAGCAATTTATAATCCTATGTTTAATGGTATTCCTAGAACTACTTGTCGGTCTGATATTTTTAGACTCCATTCACAATATTGTTTTTATTTATCAACATTGTTAAAAAATATTCAATGTAGATTGTCCCTAACTTCTGATCTTGGTTGTGCTGTAAATAAAAATGATTATTTAACCGTTACTTGTCATTGGATGGATAGTAATTTCGTGATGCAAAAACGTATTCTTGCTTTTTTATATGGTGAAGATCGTAAACATACTGGACAATTTATTGCTGATTCTATTGTTAAAATTGCCGGATATTATGGTATCGAAAATAAAATTTTATGTATTGCTTTTGATAATGCTTCTAACAACAAGACTGCTATAACAAAAATAAAATTTACGCTATCTCCGCCCTTGCCTGAAATTTTTCATATTAAGTGTGCATGTCATATATATAATTTAATTGTAAAAGATGGTCTTGACTTTTTTGAGCTTTATATTGAAAAAATTCGTCTTGCCGTTGGTTTTATTCAAGGAAATAGTCGTAGATCGAGAATTAGAGAATTTAAAGTTAAATGTCAAGAAAATGGACTTACACCGATTTTGATGCCTGAGGAAATTGATACTAGATGGAATTCTACGTATGAATTTTTAAAAACTTGTTATAAATATAGAATTCCTATTACACTAGCTTTTAACCAACATTGCGGTTCATTTGCTGATTCTGCTGATTGCATGCTACATAATTCTGATTGGGTTGTAATTAATGATCTTGTTAAGTTTTTAGAAAAATTTTATGTAGCTACGATTGAATTTTCCGGTTCTTATTATCTTACTATTTGTAATATTTTGGCATATATAGTCGATATTTCTGGTTTGCTCAAAGAATATAAAAATAAAGAAGGTTATAAAGAAGCTATTGGCGCTATGTTTACAAAATTTAAAAAATATTTTTTCCCAATTCCTCCTATTTACTTGGTTGGTGCTATGCTAAATCCGTACATGAAATATAATCATATGTGTCACTTTAGTACTCTTATTTATATTAACTTAGAAATAAATACTAACCATGATTCTGAACAAGTACAACCTGATTTATGGACGGCTACGGCTGATGCAAATGATTACATTGAAAAATTATATAATCACTATGCTGATTTATTTGATTTAGCCGTACCTATAAATATCACTCTAACTGTCGCTCCTCATCCTCCCGAGGAGCTATCATCTTCTAAAAGACCGGCACATAGTGGTTTTTATGATTCGTTTTATGATTTAAATTATTGGAACAGTGTTGATGAGAGAACTTACACATCAACTTATCGGGAAGAGCTGAAATATTATCTTCGGACGGTACCAGAGGATCGCAGACGACGGATCAACACGTTGGATTGGTGGAGGAGTAATGAAACACAATATTCTGTGCTTTCAAGATTAGCTAGAGATATTTTGAATGTTCCAATGTCAACCGTTGCATCAGAGAGCGTCTTTAGTCAGGGACGACAGCAGCTTGGAGACAACCGACACTCATTGGGACGCAATGCAATGAATGTTCTAGTTTGCCTCAGAGATTGAATTAGAGCGGAAAGAAGAAACCAAGGAATGGACCCGGAGCCGAGCGACGAGCTGAAACTTGAAGAAATTATGACTTCACGGGAGAACTCAGCAGAATCAAGTCCAATGCATGGTTTTGCTCCCGTTGACTTCGACTATCCTATGCAAGTTCCCATTAATATTAACATGAATGAGTTGGAAAAAATGATGCATAATTTATAGATTTTTCATTCATGTAAATTATAAATTTTGGATCATTTTGCAATCAATAAAATTCCCCAAATTCATTCACTCCTTAGTCCTTGTTTTTTATTTTTTTCATTTAACGGTTTAAAATTTTAAATTGAATTTCTAGTTTTCTACTTTAAATTAAAAACTTACTTCTAATATATTATTAATTTACTACCAAATATTATTAATTTATTATATTAAGTAGCATATGTTTTGTATATTTGTGCATATATCTTCTATAGAAGTATATATTTAACGTGTACATGTGTATATGTTTTATAAATTAGTATATAAGTATATCTATATATATTGTAATGTATATATAATGTAGTATATTTTATAAGTAGTAGTATGTATACATTGAATGGTGCGTATACATAGAATAGAGTGTATATATGTGAATAGATCTTCTATAGACATATATATTTAACGTATACATGTGTATATGTTTTATAAATTAGTATATAACTATACAAATATATATTGTAATGTATATATATTATAGTATATTTCATTTAAAGTGTTACATATACATAGAATAGAGTGTATATATGTGAATAGATCTTCTATAGACGTGTATATTTAACGTATACATGTGTATATGTTTCATAAATTAGTATATAACTATACAAATATATATTGTAATGTATATATATTTGGTATATTTGATTTAAAGTATTACATATACATAGAATAGAGTGTATATATGTGAATAGATTTTCTATAGACGTGTATATTTAACGTATATATTACTTTATGTTTTATAAAGTAGTATATATATTGCAGTATATACTTTTTTTTAAAGTAGTACATATATATTGAATGGTGCGTATATATGTGTATATATCTTCTATAGGCGTATATCTTTAAAGTATACAAGTGTATATGTTTTATAAATTAGCATGTAACTATATATATATACATATTGTTGTATATATATATATATATATATGTATATTGTAATATATATTTTATTTAAAGTAGTACATATATATTGAATGGTGCATATATATGTGTATATATCTTCTAAAGTAGTATATATTTAACGTATACATGTGTATATGTTTTATAAATTAGTATATATATATATATATTGTAGTGTATATATATATATTATACTATTATAGCATATGTTTTATTTAAAGTAGTACGTATAGTCATATATAATTATATATTGAATGATACGTATATATGTGTAATTGTTTATATATTTTTTTTAAAATATATATTGTATATTGAGTGTATATAGTGTATATTGGAGTGTATATAGTGTATATTGGATTATTTATTTATTTTTTTAAACGGATTTGACCGGTTTTTAACCGGGTTTGACTGGATTTTGGTGGGTTTGACCGGGTTGGGTTAAGTGGGCCGGGTTAGGATGAATTTTAATTTTTTTACTATTTGGCCCGGCCCAGTTAACGTCAAAACTAACCCTTAACCGACCCTCAACCCGATTAAAATGAAAGAGCCGATTCCGGATTGGCCCGGCCCGGCCGTTTGACACCTTTACACTAAATATATCAGGGATTCTCTATGGAAATGATATTACCTCTTTTTGAAAATGATTTTCTTTGAATACAACACCTGCATCCAAACAGCAGCTACGTCAGATCTAAAACAGGAAATCTCTAAATATAGATATGAATAATCTATAACACTGACAACACTATTAGTGTTGGGACGTTAGCTTACTCGAATCTATTTTCTAATTTAGGTGATGGTATTACCTTCCACTGAAGCTCAACCCACCGATCTAGGATAGGGATAAAAGTAAGCCAAAAGGTTAACTACTTAACTTAGAAACAAAGGAGAAGAACTAGGTGTCAATCTCAGAACCATTTGCAGCCGTCAAGGAGCTGCAATTCTGAATAAAAACTTCCATGACATTCAAGAAGATGAAGGGAAAACAAAGAGGCAACTGAGAAAGACAAATGACTGTCCTAATTTGACATAATGCCTTTTGTTATCAGTTGATATTATTTTCGACTTAGGGCTAAACCATTTTTGAGTCTGATCTTTTGAATGTAAACAGACTTTAACCCGATTTCACTTTAAAAAAATTATTTATTATGAATTTATCTTCACTTTCAATCTTGGAGAATAAAATCTTTAATGCATTTTTCATGAACTTGTGTCATCAATACTTTTCAATTTCATAACCTCACCCTTCCTACGTGTCATTTGTCTATTGGCTCCTCTTACACATTAAACGTCCTAGTCACACATTGACCCGACCCGACCCGACCCGACCTCTCAGTTGACTCATACTCACACTTCTTCTTCCTACACAGAATCCCCCTTTTTCTCTCTACATACCAAAATCCCTCAATTTTCTCCGCTACAATGGCGATCCCCAAATCCCTAACCCTAACCCTAATCTCCATTTTCCTCCTCCTCAACCACTCCTCCTCGTTCGTCGACGGTGGCGCCGGCGATATCCTCGCCGAGCTAATTCACCTCCGATCACAATCTCCCACCGCCGCAATCCACCTCTCCGACCACCTCCTCCGCCGTATCCTCTCCCTCGATACCCCCCGTCCCTTCTCCTTCCTCATCTTCTTCGACGCTAAACAGCTGCATTCCAAACCTGAACTATCCCTCCCAACTCTCAAATCCGAATTCTCCCTCTTATCCTCTTCCTTCCTCACCAACAACCCCGAAGTCAACAACAATTTCTTCTTCTTCACTATCGAATTCTCCGAATCGCAGAACTCATTCGCTTTATTCGGGGTTAATTCGTTACCCCATTTACGTTTAATTCCAAATTCAGCTACTGATTTAAAGAAAGATTCGATTCAAATGGACGGTTCTGATTTAGCGAGGTTAGCTGAATCGATGGCGGAGTTTGTAGAAGCTAAAGGGAAGGTTAATGTAGGTCCAATTCATAGACCACCAATGATTTCGAAGAAGCAAATGAGTGTTATTGTTGTTGTTGGCTTAGCATTGAGTCCATTTTTGTTGAAAAAGATTGTTTCAGGTGACACCCTTTTGCATGATAAGTATGTATGGATGTTGGGTTCGATATTCGTTTACTTTTTCAGTGTTTCGGGTGCAATGCATAATATAATTAGGAAAATGCCGATGTTTATGATGGATAGAGAGGATCCGGGGAAGTTGGTTTTCTTTTATCAAGGTTCGGGGATGCAGTTGGGAGCTGAGGGTTTCGCGGTTGGGTTTTTGTATACGATCGTGGGTTTGTTGTTGGCTTTTATGACGAATGTTCTTGTTCGTGTAAAGAGTAGGACTTTGCAAAGGGTGGTGATGATTACTGCACTGTTTGTTTCGTTCTGGGCTGTGAAGAAAGTGATTCAATTGGATAATTGGAAGACAGGGTATGGTGTTCATGCTTATTGGCCTTCGAGTTGGTAACTGATGGCAATGTCGTTAGGTAAGGGAATTTGTAACAGCTTATACTACATGTCAGCTAGCTTAATTTCGAACCTTAACTAGTTGACGCGGAAAAGTTTTAGCTTTTCTCAAGATGGATAGATTTTATGATGATTTATATGGAAACATTTATGTTTTAATTGAGGATTTGAAAATGGATTATGTACAAGTTGCACGTATTTTGTATCAAACTCTTTGCTTGGTTTAATGTTCTTCTGGCATTTATCAAGTTTTGAATTCCTTGCATTTTCTCATGTTATTCTATGTTGATATATTATGAGAAATTGGTCTACCCGAACTTTGGTAATGGTGGTACAGTGCTGGATGTGTGATAGATGTCTAGGCCAACATCAATAGCTCGAATAGACTAAGTCTTGTATTTTAGCAGCAAAGGGCAGAGCTGTAGAGGTGTAGGGCCACAATTGGCAGTTTCCAAGCTGAATTAACAGTTTGTTGGTTATAAGAAAAGATGAAAAATCAGCAGTTCGATTGAGAAATAATTAAAGCTTTACTGATTAATAAGTTGAAATGTTGGTGATTACCACTTAGTAGGATCGTTTTTTTTGTCTTCTCTGCTTTTGTGGCTAAAACAGCATATGGCCAGATAAGGTTTAGTTATTGTGTCAGCCACAGAGGTGTCGAACTTGGCCATTACATCCCTCTTGTTATCTCCCATATAGACTTAAAAGTGGATTTTAGGGTAACGTTGCTCAAGAGGTTCACCAACATTCTATGAGATGAGATAGTTGGACTATAGATTTCCTATGACAACGATAAGGAGCTTCAGAAATAGTGGAATAATGGCTAAAAATCTACACAATGCCCTCATGTTCCGTCTTAACCTAGCCATAATACACTTTGATATTGATGGAGTTCTATTTCTTGACAAATTTACAATACATCAATGAACTGAGAGAAGATGCTTATGTCTAATATGAGAGTAGACCAAAGATCTGAGTTGGATGGTAGTTGCAAGTAAGTTATGATATCCTAGCTCAATTGATATGGGAGCATTAGAAGCTGATGCTACTGTCTTTGGTGGTTTTAATATGTCGCATACCAGAGTAACTTCTGCTATATAATGAGTTTGAAGGTGAATATTAGCGCATTAACTGGTTAGATCTGTTGAGCTTTGGAGACTGGAGCTCAATGCTTACCCCAAAGTCATCTTTTTTTTTTTCTCTTTTAGTTAGTTTGAAAGGTGTCATGAGAGTCACCTTTCTACTTATAAAAAAAGCAAGAAGGCGTAATGACTCATGACTACGAAGGGAAGGTAACAGCTAGAAAGAAATAGGAGAAAAGAGAGAGTGACACACCCAAGGGTGCGACCTAGTGGTCAATGAAGTGGTTTGAGCACCTTGCGGTCTTAGGTTCACTTCCCAACAGGTTCTAGCCTTGGTGGACTATGTTACCTGATACCTGTTGTTGGTGCGAGGTGGCAGGTATCTCATGAAACTAGTCTAGGTGCGCACATAAGCTGTCCCAGACACCACGGTTATCCCAAAAGATATGAAAAAAGAGTGGCTAAGATAGATTTTGGACAGTAATGGCATACCATTTTCTGTTTGCTAAGCTGATAAAGGAAATTGTTCACGACTTCGGATGATAGTGGCTAAGTGTCAGCAAAGCTTATATATATATGTATATATATATTGAGACTGCACAATAGGAAGAGATGTAACTTAGCAAAAAAAGGAGAGAAATAGAAGCCTGCATAGCATTTGATGATATTGACGATAGCAGGAGAATTCGCCGCTGGTTAGGTTTCCTTTAAAAGCATACATGCCAAGAAAGAATTCTCAGTTTGATGATATTTCTTGATGCTTAGGCGAAGGCCGTGAAATTTACACTTGGAAGAAAGCAATGAAATAGGAATCTAGAGTGAAACTGTGGTGTGATAGTATATATTCCAGTACTTTTATCAACAATTTGAGCATGCAATTTGAGGCATGGTATTAGATGTTGGAAGTGATTTCACTCTTTGTAATTGGTTAAATCTCTTGATCTTAAATGTCTTCCCTTGCTTATAGATTTATTGCTGGGACTTCTGTGCTTTCAAATGAAATATGTGATCTCTTTATTGTTTTCTGAGTAAAGCATCACTTCCAACATCTAAATGAGCGTATTTTTGTCGGCCGTTTTAGCTGACGTGACACCTTTTGCCAAACTTTTTAGCTGACATGACACCTTTGACATGGACCCTATTTTATGTAATAAGGGTGTTATGTTAGCGCAAAGGGGTGACAAAAATACGCTAAAATTGAGTGATCCTGTGAAGTTGGAGTGTGCCTTTTTAGCTGGCATGACACCTTTTGCCAACCTTTTCAGCCGACTGGACAACTTTGATGTGGGCCCCACTTTACGTAATAAAGGTGTTACGTCAGCGCAAAAGGGTGACAAAAATATGCTAAAATTGAGTTTAGAGGGGTTAATAGGACCCCTATGAAGTTGGGGTGGATCGTAGCAACTTTGGCCATAATTCGAGGGGATATTGGATGCTTATCTCTTGTTTTTTCTTTTCTTTTTGGGTTGTGAAAGATGTGATCTCTTTATATAGGCGTGAGCTAGCGTCTAAGGCGGAATAATCTTCAAAAAGGACTGTGATCAAAGATCAAAGTTACTTGTTTGTGGCATGCTTAAATAACATAAATATACAACTTACCATGTTTACCCAAATCCTATTTTTGCAAAGTAATTACAAAAATTTCAACTAATTATGTATTTTTACTGGATGTATTGAAAGTTAATTATGTATCTCGATGGATTTGAAATCAAAAAAAATATATTGGGAGCTAATTATGTTTCTTACAAAGAAAAATGTATTTTTGTTGGATGTATTATGTATTTTGACAGACTCAAAATAAAAAAAAAAATATGTTGAGAGCTAATTATGTATATTTACAAAATCAAGATGACATTAATTATTTTTTGATATCAATTTTTACTTGTCTTATCTTAAGCTTTTAAGAAGTGTTTTTCACAAAATGCTATACTATTAAGAAACAGAACTTGCAAAAAGGCACGTATTCTCCCAAGAAATTTTATTTATATAATAAGGTGCTTCAGTTGTTGTAACTTGTTATATTTTCCAATAAAAATAAATGAAACTAAGATTCAAATTGTAATGAAGAGACAAATCAAAGGTTTAATTAAAGGTAAAAAAAAATAAAAATTTACAACAAAAAATTATGGTGAAATGATAAGTATTCTTTCATCGCAAAATTGAGGTTGGAGTTATGAAAATGAAATCATCTTTAGTAGAAAATCACTTTACGAAATAGATTTTTTTGCAAATTCGCCTCTGCTCAAAGCGGGTGCCAAACAAGTAAAAATGGATGGAACGACTATTCCAAAAATAAATTTTTATTTTTATTTGTTGTTTAACATATCGAGAGATCAATTATTCTGTCCGTTTACTCAACAATAATACTTATTTCTAAAACCATCCATCTATTAATTTGAGTATTGTGACAAAATAATCACTCCATTCGTTTAAAAATTGGTGACCCTTTTTATTTGACAGCCCATAAGAAAATATTTATAGGAATTTATTTTACAAAATTAGCCTTATTAATTATACTTTGAAACTATAAATTTGAGTAAATACATTTTGTAATATTGAGGGTAGCATTGGAAGAACATAATAAAATACTCCTGATTTCATAAAAGGGACAATTAAATTGAAACAAATATTTTTAGAAAGAGGGTCAACTAAAATGAAACGGATGAAGTATATTAGTTACTCCATCCGTTTAAAAAAGAATAACTTTTCGTTTTAGTCAATTTAAAAAAGAAATGACCCTTTTCTATTTTGGCAACACTTTAACTTCAACTGTTCACGTGACACATTTAAGACAACAAGATTAAAGGTCATTTTGATACATCTGACATAACTTTAATTCAAGACTACAAAATTCAAAAGTTTCTTTATTTTCTTAAGGCAAAATGACTCAATGACCTTTGTACTATGTCCGTTTTGTAACGTGGATATGCCTACTTACATGTTTGTCATCTGCACCTTTGAACCCACTAAAAAGCAACATTTTAAGCACTTTTTTGGAGAGTGTAAACACACTCGCCCCACGTCAGCTGCCATGTCAGCTTCCACATCTGTCATGTCAGCTTCCACGTCATTCTCAAGTATTACATTAAATTTCAGGTCATTTTTTAAAATCTACATAAGAAATTAAATATTAAAAATAAATTTAATTAAATAATTTTTTGTATAAATTGTAGAAAAATTTAAATAATCATGTTTTTATTTTTGCTCACAAATTAAATATCAAATTCATTCCAAATAATTAAAATTCTTCTCCAACTAATTTAAATTTTTAACTATAAATTCAAATATAATGAATTTTTTATTTTTAAATTTGAATATCTTTAACAAATTCACAAAAAATATAAGTTTTTTCAAGCTTATTCATGAAATTCACTAATTTTTCAACATCCACTATCACTCACTTTCAATTTAAGTTTTAATTTTAATCCCCCAAAAATATGAATTAATTTCAAATTTAAATTTTAATCCAAAAAAAAAAAAGATATGAAAAGATTTGAATTGAGAGAAAAAATTAAAAAATAAAATAAAAAGTGAGGGGTGGGGGTGCTGGACGGGACTGAAGTGGGGAAGGGGGCTGGACAGTGATGGGGGAGGGGTGGCTGGAAGGGGGATGGGGGTTGGATTGGGGTGAAGGGGTGGGGTGGGAGGGTGGCTAGATTGGAGAGGGGGATAGATGAGGGTGAGGCGCGGGGTGGAGGGTGGCTGGACAGGGGAGGGGGCTGGACGAGGGTGAGGGGTGGTTGGACGAGGGGGGGCTGAGGGGTGGGGTGGGGCTGGCTTGATTGGGGGAGGGGGGCTGAGGGGTGGGGAAGGAGACCTTTTTAAAAAAAAAATTATTATTTTTAAATTTTTAAAAATATTTTTAAATTAAAAAAAATGGAAGGAAAAGAAAGATCCGTTTTTTAATAAAAAAAATTTTTAATATTATTTTAATATACATATAATGCTTTCACTCGCTCAAACGCGCGTGACTACGCGCGACATATTTTACTCAGCAGTTTTAATGTCACATAGATCCGGTCCATGGTCAAAGGACTTAAAATAGTGAATTTTATTGAGTTGAAGGGTCCGAATGATATACATGTAAGTAGGAGTATTTATATTACAAAACGGACATAGTACAAAGGTCCATCGAGCCATTTCAGAGAGTTCATCCGAATCATCTTTGACGAAAAATTATACTGTTTATACATGATTAAAATTATTTTTTATGTATATACAGTTGATGTTGAATCCCATTCAGCCAGTTAGTACCACGTTTAAAGTGGATAAATAAAAGTCAATAGAGGGACCATGAGATAATAACAACAGAAACAAAGGATAATAAGTATGCTTTATAATTTATCAAACTTAGTGCGAACTGACAAAGCCAACGGTAACTTAAACTTTATTTATTTATTTTTGTTCCAAACCGTTGTGTCCCCCAAAAGTTGTCCATTATCATCATGTTCATAGTTGATAATAATATTCATAGTTTCCTTCATTGAATTAAAAAAAAAAAAATGAAGTGCTTTTCAACTTGTTTTCGTACTAATTCCAATCATAAGAAAATCAGCATAAAATCATGTAGTACTACTACCAAGATTAATAGCATCTCCCCTCAAGCTCTCCAGGTACGTAATAATAATAATAATTACTATTATGATATCGGAGTTATAATTTCGAGATCAAGAAAATTCTGTTGATTAAAAGGAAGTTGTTAGGTACCCGTGAGTGTCATGACGTGGTTGCTCACATTTACTTTAAATCGGATTTTAATACCAACACGATCACTTTAGTTAGTTGTTTCGTTATTGGTATAGATTCTCTTTTTAAAAATTCAATTGACTACTGCTAACAGACGATAAAAAATCTGGTTAAGAAATTCAGTTGACTGAGAGGAAGCTTATTGGTTGTTTGAATTTGAAGTTTAATTAACTTCTCATGCTTTTATTTTTCTAAAGGATTTGCTCGAGACTTGCGAAAATGGTAACAAAGATGAAGCTCAGGACGAGGAGATTGTGAAATCCATTACCCTCATTGAAAAATCGAAGTAAGTTTAATTTTTTTTAATTGTTATTATTTTCTTTTTTTGATTTTGAAAAGATGCAATATGTGTTTTTAATTTTCATAAATTTGAACAAAGCAGAGATATAAGTAGCAGAGAGAATTTTCTTGAGTTCGAAGAAAATGGTGAAGTTTTTGTTGAAGCCATTGATATTAAAAAAGATGAAGCTAGGTACAAGATTGTGAACTCCATTAACCTGTTTGAAGAATCCAAGTAAGCTTTTTTCTTTTTTTCAAAAAAGCGTAATGGTTAAAAATACACCTGAAATATCATTTTTTCGCGAGTTTCACACATCAAAATATCGTGAATTGTCTTATGTACGTATTGAAACACACCTCGACTGTCAGTTGTGTTCCCTTTTTTCTACATAAACGATGGTGATAGTTCTGATGGAAAACAGAACAAACAACTAATAGTTGAGGTGTGTTTTTTAATACGTATGTAATGATAGTTCTTGTAGGGTGTAAAACTCGTGAAAAAAATAATAGTTCAGGTATGTTTTTGACTATCAACTCTTAAAATACACCTGAAATATCACTTCTTCGCGAGTTTCACACCTCAAAATATCCTGAATTGTCTTATGTACATATTAAAACACACCTCGACTGTCAGTTGTGCTCCCTTTTTTCTACATAAACGATGGTGATAGTTCTGATGGAAAACGACTGATAGTTAAGGTGTGTTTTAATGCGTCTCTAATGAAAGTTCTGGTAGATGTTAGAGTGTAAAACTCGTGAAAAAACATTGTTCAGGTGAGTTTTTGACTATCTATATCTTAAAATACACCTAAAATATCACCTTTTCACGAGTTTCACACCTCAAAATATCATGAACTATCATATATATATGTGTTGAAATACACCTCGACTATCAGTTGTGTTCCTTTTTTTCTACATAAACTATGGCGACAGATAGTTCAGATGGCAAACAAAACGACTGATAGTTGAGGTGTGTTTTAATACGTATGTAATGATAGTTCTTGTCGGGTGTAAAACTCATGAAAAAACGATAGTTCATGTGTGTTTTTGACTATCAACTCTTAAAGTACACTTGAAATATCACTTTTCGCGAGTTTCACACCTCAAAATACCATGAACTATCATATATATATGTATTGAAACACACGTCTAATATCAGTTGTGTTCCCTTTTTTCTACATAAATGATGGTGATAGTTCAGATGGAAAAAAGAACAACTGATAGTTGAGGTGTGTGTTTTAGTACGTAGATAAAGATAGTCCTGGTAGGAAAAGGTAACAATCGAGTGTTAGGGTGTAAAACTCGTAAGAAAACGATAATTCAGTTGTGCTTTTGACCATCAACTCTTAAAATACACTTAAAATATCACTTATTCGTTTCACAACTCAAAACATCCTTAACTGTCTTATGTATCTATTAAAACACACCTCGACTATCAGTTGTACTCCCTTTTTTATACATAAACGATGGTGATAGTTCAAATGGAAAACAGAACGACTGATAGTTAAGGTGTGTTTTAATACGTATATAATGATATTTTTGGTAGGAAAGATAAAAATCGAGTGTTAAGGTGTAAAACTCGTGAAAAAACTATAGTTCAGGTGTGTTTTTGACTTATCAACTCTTAAAATGCACCTCAAATGTCACTTTTTTTCTCGAGTTTCACACCTCAAAATATCCTGAATTGTCTTATATATGTACTAAAAAAGCACACCTCAACTATCAGTTGTGTTCCCCTTTTTTCTAGACAAACAATGGTTATAATTCAGATGGAAAACAGAACAACTGATAGTTGAGGTGTGTTTTAATATGTGTATAATGATAGTGCTGGTAAGAAAAGGTTGCAATCTGAGCGTTAGGGTGAAAAACGATAGTTCAGGTGTTTTTGACTATCAACTCTTAAAATACACTTGAAATATCATTTTTTGCGAGTTTCACACCTCAAAATATCCTGAAATGTCTGTCTTATATATGTATTGAAATACACCTCGACTATCAATTGTGTTCCCTTTTTCCTATATAAGCGATGGTGATAGTTCAGAAGGAAAACAAAATGACTGATAGTTAAGGTGTGTTTTAATACGTATATAATGATATTTCTGGTAGGAAAAGACACAAATCGAGTGTTAAGGTGTAAAACTCGAGAAAAAAACGACAGTTCAGGTGTGCTTTTGACTATCAACTCTTAACAAATTATTCATTTTTGTCCGTCTTGGCTCACTCAAATCATTCGAAAAAACAGGAAAAATGAGGAAGATGAGTTGCATACAAGCTTCAGAAAGAAGGTTACATTTGACCTAAACATATCGATAAATCAAGTTTGTGCAAATTACTCGGAGATCAGTCCGAGCAATTTGCAGAAACAAAACGGAGAAGAAAAAGAAGAAGCGAACGAGCTTTCGAATTCAAGTGTGTCAAGCTATATATCTTATCCTCCAAACCATAGATATCATTGCTGCAGAAATAGTACTGCTGATGAATTCGATGATATTGATCTCGACGATAATGAGGATGTTGAATGTCCTCTTAATGGACTAATGTTTCAAGAAGAGTCGTCATCTAACGAATCATTATTTTCGCTCTCCATAGACTCTACTAGGAGAGGAAATAATCATACAATAGAAATAGATGAAAATATGGAGGTCAATAGTCCATTGAATCCAACACGAAATCTGAGTCTACTGAAAGATACTGGCGTTACAACAACAACGTCTCCATCACTGTTGAAGACGATGAATCAACAAGAGAAGAACGTTGATGTGAATATCCTAGATTATTGTATCACGTATGATCAACGCGTACAAAAAGAGTCTAATTTGAAGTGCCAGGAGAATGAAGTAGTCGCAGTTGATACCAGTCTTTCGAGTCAACTGAAAGACACAGGCATTACAACAACGTCTCCCTCACTGTTCAAGACGATGAATCAACAAGAGAAGGAGAACATTGATGTGAATATCCTAGATTATTGTATCACATATGATCAATGCGTACAAAAAGAGTCTAGTTTGAAGTGCCAGGAGAATGAAGTAGTCGCGGTTGATACCAGTCTTTCGAGCTGGTTAGTCCAATCTTCTCAAGACGACACGCCAAATTCCAGAAACAGCGGTGGTTCTGTCGGAAATTTGCCTGTCGATAGACCAATTTTGGGAGCATTGAGACTCGAAGAGTTAAAAGATGAAAAGAACAGTGCAATAGGGACTATTGGAAGCTATTTGAGACATACAGGACAGCAGGCTACTGGCATTTCATCTTACTGAGGCGTTTCGTCGAGGAAAATAGCATGCGCGCTCCCAAGAGGAGGCGCGTTTCATGTGTTATGTTAAGTTTGTATTGTTATTTCATATTTAACTGTAAAATAGTTTTATAGATAGTCTAATATAACATATTTGCTTACATGAAATTTACCTTTTAACTTAGGTACCAATGCTATTGTCCCTTGTTTTTTTCGTTTTCCCGCCCGATGTCACGTACCTGTTTTATGCACGACTAATTTGAATTTGCACAAAAAATTTGTGAGTCTGTCGAGATATATAATTAGCTCTTGATACATTTTTTTTTTATTTTGAGTCTGTCGAGGTGTATAATATATCCAAGGAAGATATATTTTTTCCTTGTAAAGATCCATAATTAGCTTTCGATACATTTTTCTCGATTTTTAGTCTGCCGAGATACGTAATAAATCCAACGAAGATAAATTTTTTCTTGTAAAGATATACTATTAGTTCCCGATATATTTTTTCTGATTTTGAATCTGTCGAGATACATAATACAACCAATGAAGATACATTTTTCCTAGTAAAGATACATAATTAGCTTCCGATATATTTTTCCAATTTTGGGTCTGTCAAGATACATAATTAGCTCCGTGATACTTTTGTAATTACTTTATAAGGGTAGAAATTTGTATAAATATGGAAAGTTAAGGTGTATATTTATGTTATTTAATTTTTTCTATTTATATATGTACTTACACAGAAATATACAGCTAAATAAATTTAAGTATAACATATTAAATTAGTCATACAAAGACTTTTGGATTTGGAAATAGTCTTCACTCTTGTCTTTAATTTGATAAATATATACTACTTGGTTTAATAATATTAGTAATAATATAAGTAGCATTAGAGTGAACTTTTGTCAATATCTCCTAATTATTGAAGTTTAATGGTGCGATTGCTCTTCAAATGAAAGGGAAACAACTTATGAGGTTGACAACTATATATTATATCAAATTATTAATTTTCTTAAATTAAAGTCAAAATAGAAGTTGATTAAATATTTATATGTCACCTACTTTTCCTTATCCTTAATTTTAGAAATCAAATATTTACACGTCAAGCCAATATATGCATGCCATGTGTTTGAATTTAGAATTCGTGTTACTTAATCATGATTAATTAACATGTATGTTATTGAATTTAATCACTTAATCATGGTAAAAAATATTAATTTGATGTATACACTGACTGCATGTAAGTTTTTACCTTCCTTCTGTCCCATATTTATGTGACTCTGGTTTGACACAATGTTAAAGAAAGAAAACCTTTTGAAATTTGTGGTCTAAATAAATCAGACATTGGTGTAACTATGAATTAATCTCAGTAAAGATAAAATAAGATTTCTAAAGCTAAATTATTTCTGAAGATAGAAATATGATCTTTTCTTTTTGGACAAATCAAAAAGAAAAATCTATCTGCTAGAAAAAAAAATAATGAATTTGATCGGCTATCTACATACAGATCCTCAAATAAATAGAGAAAGTAACAAATTATATATGTTGTAATAATTGAGGTATAACAAATTAATCCGAACACCATCATTATAAAAAATTTAAAATTTGTGGTCTAATATAAATATTAGACATTAGTGTGACTATGAATTAATCTCATTAAAGGTAAATTAGATTTCTAAAGCTAAATTATTTCTAAATATAAAAATAATATGAACTATTTTTTTGGACAAATCAAAAAGAAAAATCTATCTGCTAGCAAAAAATAATGAATTTGATCAGCTATTTATATACAGATTCCCAAAAAAATATAGAAAGTAACAAATTATATCTGATGTAATAATCGAAATTTAACAAATTAATCCGAAAACCACCATTATAAATTTTTTTTTTTACAACTTGTACTATAATAATATCTGTGCATTTTCTCTCTCTGTCTCTCTTGTGTCCATGTTCTTTGTAAGCTAAACCTCTCAATCTTTCTTTCTAGACAAAATTTTGTTAGTTGTCCACCTCTACTTCTATTACCATTTTTCTCTTTCATTTTCTATTTTTTCCAAAAAAAAATTCTTCTCTACCTCTTTGATTATCCAAACAAATCAATTCCAACATTCAAACTACCAATAGAGAAAAAAAACAAAGAGAGAGAGAGAGAAAAACAAATTAAAGGTTTTTTTTTTCAAGTCCTCTAGGCATTTTTCGCCCATCATAATCTCATATCATATATATTTTTTTCCCTTGATTTCTTCTTTTATTTGTTCTTCATATATGCATGCTTTTTTTGCATGCATATATATAAGAAAAGATAAATAAAAGTTGAAGATATTAATGGAGAATCCAATTAAAATGAGATAGAAAAAGCTTATATCCTTTATCATCACCTTTGTTTATGCATGGCTTAAGCATTTATCTTAAAAGGTATTACAATTATTATATTATTCAATTCCATTTCTTCTTTTCATTATTTTCATTTTTGTTTCTTTTGTCAATAAAGAATTCATTAACTTGTTTGGAATTGAGGCGTTGTTTTTATTGTCAATGTAGAATTCTTTCCTCCCAACTTGGGATTTAAGAAAAAAAATGCAAAAATTTGACCCATGCAAAAATTCCATTTACCATAATGTCGTGGTGAATGAATGGAATATTGGGCTCCCTAGAAGGTCTGGACAATCCTTCTTCTTTTGAGCTGGTTTTTACGGTGTGAGTTGGCGCAATGTAGACCCCCTAGGTGACCATAAAATTGTGGGGTGGGAAAATACCCTTGGTCCATGAATGTGCACGTACCAGACCAGATAGTGGAACCTCAGATAAAGAATGTCTTGATTCAGGCGTGTGTGGGTGATGAATGGAACCCTAGGATCGTAATAAGGTTTGAGCAATCATCCTCCACCATTTAAGCTAACTTTTGGGGCGCGAGTTAACCTCAGGACACAATTTCGAAACTTCTTTACAATTTGAATATCCTTAGTAAAATTCTGACACCGTCACTGCGACCTCAACCCTAGGATCGTTATAAGGCTTGGGTAATCATCCTCCGCCCTTTAAGCTATCTTTTAGGGTGCGAGTTAACCCCAAGACACAATTTCAAACTTCTTTACAATTTCAATACCGTTTAGTAAAAAATAAAATTCTAACTCCGCTACTGCGATCCTTTTTTTTTTTTTGGTTAGGCAAAGGAATCAGTTCTTGTCATTGGAGTGGTCCTTCTATCCTTGTTCTATTTCATATCTATTATTAGCCTTTTGGGCCTTTACAATCTATACAATGGCAACCAAAGTGAAGGGGATTTACAAATATATCACAAATATTTTTGGTAATCTTTTTTTCCCCTTCTTTAGAAGTGTGTTTTCTTGATATTTTGGTTAATTTTTTGAGGTTAAAAGTGAAATAATTAGTTTGTAAATTTACAGTTGTTAATAAGGAGAGGGAGTTGGAAATTGGATGTCCAACTGATGTTAAACATGTGGCACATATTGGTTGGGAAGGTCCCTCTGGAGGTGCACCTACTTGGGTATGTTATCTTTTAGCTATGCACTCGATGTTTAATTTGCATGAAACTAAGGAATGTAAGATGTCATGTATTTTTACTCGAGTTTGTAACTCTTAAAGTTGTCTCCGTGAGACCTACCGATCACGAGTTTGACCTGCTAAATCAGTCGTCGGTCGCTAATGCTTGTGTCAGCATAGGCTGCACACATTACACCCCGTGGGTTGTAGCCCTTCACCGAGCTATTAAATAGATCGTGTTGCTTTGAAGAGGCAGACGGAACTTTTTTTAAGTCATATGAGCGAAAAAACAAAAAAATGAGAATTTTTTGACAATTTTTCGTGTATGTTAGCTTATGAATTGATGGGAGATGTTGGCGTCCGAATGGTTTTTGGGCAAAAATTTCTCAAGTGGGCTCGTGATGACGACCTATTAAATGGATCATGTTGCTTTGGAGAGACGGACAGAGCTTTTTTGTGGCATATGAGTGAATAAAACTAAATATTGAGGAGTTTTTCTGATTTTGTGTTTTTTTTTTTCTTTTGGTTTTCCATCCTGCGTCCGGTACCCGCATTGGACTCCGACTAATCCGGATTCGCGCCGCGTAGGGCCCCATTCGGGGGGAAGCGCTCCCTACCAAGGATTTTTCCATACCCAGGGCTCGAACCCGAGACCTCTGTTTAACGGAGGAGCAGTCTCATCCGCTGCACCACATCCTTTGATGGTGATTTATGTGTGTGTTGTTAGACTATGTATTGATAGGGGATGTGGGGTTAATGAATAAATTTTGAACGAAACTTCTTGAGTGGGCTCGTGACGACCTTTTAAATGGATCGTGTTGCTTTGGAGAGACAGAGAATTTTTTTGTGCATATGATCCCTGTGTAAATGCAGTATGCTTCCTTCATCGAGCGGACCTTTTTTATTTTACTTCAGTTTGTGACTCTTAAAGTTGCCTTTGTATGACCTATAAATTCAAGCGGTAGAATCAATAACTAATGCTTGTGTCAGGATAGGAAGCCGCTTATATTACATCCCCTGGGGCGTGACCATTCCTCGGATTCTGCATGAACACGAGATGCTTCATGCATTGAGCTATCTCTTTTTCGTAACTCTTATAATTAATTTGTTTGGATTATGTTATTTCCTATATGCCTAACAGATTATTTTTTTTTTGAAATTGAAGATGAAAACATTCAAGGCTGGGCCTGAATTTGCAGCAACTTCTTTTGGTAACTCTGGGTCTGCTATTTCTTCATGGTCATCTCAAGGTTAGTTTTGCTTAACATCCTTTCTCCTTTTGCACGCGTGATGTTCAGGTCAGCTTTTGGCAAATCGACTATTTTACGAGTACCTTTTACCTCCCATCAATACAAGTACTGAATAACTCTGTCCATCACGACTAAGACTTAACTAAATATGCTACACGTTACAAATTCAACATAAGTGTTTTTTCTTTTCTGTAAGATTTTTTACCATTCTTTGTCTAGATTGTCCTATCTTGAGCCGGGGGTCTATCTGAAACAGCCTCTCTATCTCACATCTGAGGTAGCGGTATGGACTGCGTACAGTTACCTTCCTCAGACCGCACTTGGTGGGAATATACTGGGTATGTTGTTGTTAAGATTTTTTATGTCAGGAAAGGGAAAACTTTTTTGGCTCATCTGTCACAATATAAGATATCTGTAACATGACCCAAGAAAGAGACAGAACTTATCTGTGATGTCTTTGTCTAAAGTAATGTTGGCTTGTATGCAAGATCTTTGACATGTACTATGGCCCCTATTGTAGTCATCACACATTTAAAAAGGACAGCCCGGTGCACTAAAGCTCCCGCTATACGCAGGGTCCGGGGAAGGGCCCTACGACAAGGGTGTATTGTACGCAGACTTGCCTTGCATTTCTGCCAGAGGCTGTTTCCAAGTCTTGAACCCGTGACCTCCTGGTCATATGGCAGGAACTTTACCAGTTACACATTTGTGAAAAGAAATTAGAACTTGATTGAATACGGCCCCTTAAACTTGCGAGTTTTTGACTTAGACACTCGTACTAAGACTTGTACTTATCGAACATCTGAAGTGAACGACAATCTAAAAGTGAGTGTTTATCCCTCGCTACCATGTTAACACATTGTGTTTAGTTGGCATTGTCTTTATAGATGTTGAGTGTTTAATATCCACAAATGCTCCTTCAGAGGCGAATTCAGAATTCAGAGTCTTAACGAATATTGAACTTGTTCGTTTGGAATCTAGGTTCTTCTACTTCATGTTTACATTCTGACTATATACGCTTATGACCTTCTGCGCACCTACTTATGCATATACAATATACAAGACTTAACAACCCAAAAAGCAAACGAATTCAATTGAACCACCTCTGTATACTACTCGTATTTTACTTCAATGCACACGCGTATTTTTGACAGGTTGCGGAGAATCAACAAGGCAACTAACAACAGCTAACATTTACAAAGGCATTTCAACTTCAGACGTTGCTAGTCCTCCGAAGAAACACAGACGTAGGAAGCCTAAGTCGACTACTTCCTCACCAAAATCAAGTTCACCATCCGCGCTAAGATCATCGCGAGCTACTAAACACAAGGCCAAAGTTGTTGAAGGCAATAATTCACCAACAGCCATAGAAGTGTCTTAACTATGTGTTACAAGTTAAAAGAATGCAGTTCAAAAGCACAATGTCATTGCATAGTATATATATATATATATATCATAGTTGTTTGAAAGTCCTCAGAATGTTAAAATCAGACTAAGATATACTTGGAAGTGCGAGGGTAGAAAGTTATGTAAATGTAGAGGGGCTAGATATGGCAAAAACAAAGGAAAAAAAAATTCTATCAAAATTCAGAACTTGGTGTTTTGTGGAAAATTAAACTAGAATTTGTGTTTCATCTTGTTATTTTGTTGTCGTTATTTTTGTTCCTATTGTTCTTTGATTGCACCTTTCGGTGTCGGGGGTCTATCGAAAACAACCTCTCTATCTCACAAAGACAGAGAGGTTCGGTCTATGTGCATCTATTCAGAAAAATGAGTTGAGAATGCCTCTCAAATCTGCAATTAATTAAAAGTGACAAGTGAGTCCCATGGTATTATTAAATTAAAAAGTCCCTCAAGCGACTGGAGAAAGTTGTTCGACAACTGCATTAGTTGTCTAACCAACTATTCAATTGTCCAGCAACTTTGCAAAGTTGTCGAACAACTTTGAAGAGTTGTCGAATAACTTTGATAGTTGCTGGAACAACTTCTACAGTGCTGAGGCAACTTCTACAATTGACAAACAAACAAACAAAAAAACAATGTATCAAATAATTATAGCAGTACAGCAACTTGATATATCTATAGTGACATTATATGTTGCTCGATCTGTTCAAAAATGTCAATGGATGCATGTCGGATTCGCCAAAAGTCAGTGTATTTTTGGAGAATTCGACATTGGTGCAACATCGAAAGTGAAGAGTCCCCGCAGCTTGGGTGACATTAGTGTTATAATTATGGGTGTCAAATGGGCCGGGCCGGGCCGGGCCAATCCAGAACCGGCCCTTCCATTTTAACCGGTTTGAGGGCCAGTTAAGGGCCGGTTTTGACGCTAGACGGCCCGGGTCAAACAGTAAAAAAATTAAAATCCACCCTAACCCGGCCCACTTAACCCAACCCGGTCAAACCCACCAAAACCCGATCAAATCCGGTTAAAAACTGATCAAACCCGATTAAAAACCGGCCAAACCCGATTAATAAATAAATAAATAATCCAATATACACAATATACACTATATACACTCCAATATACAATATATATTTTTAAAAAAATATATAAACAATTACAAATATATACGTACCATTCAATATATAATTATATATGACTATACGTACTACTTTAAATAAAACATATACTATAATGGTATAATATATATATATATATATATATATATATATATATATAT